>NC_135858.1:26938201-27193201 GCF_031162955.1 Sander vitreus
AAGTTAGCACATCTCAAGTTCCCAAGTAAAGGAGGACAAAGGTAAGGCAAGGCAATTTATTTATATAGCACAGTTCATACACAAAAGCAATTCAAAGTGCTTTACATAAACATACAAAGCAAATAGAACATAAAATCCAACAATTATAAAAACAAAACAAAAACAAAGCAAAAGCAAACGAACAGTAAATTTAAAAGACTTAAAAAGCATAGAGGTGTAGGAAAAACAATGTCAAACAGGAAAGTTTTAAGTCTTGAAGAACACAGGGTTGGGCCAGATCCTAAGTTTTGGAAGTTTGAAGTTTATTCCACAACTGCGGTGCGTAAAAACTAAAAGCTGCTTCTGCATGTTTGGTACTGACCCTGCGGTGAGTAGGCCTTTCCCAGATGATCTTAGAGCTCTGCATGGCTTGTAACAGAGCCATCCAGAGCTAAAATACAGATGAAGCCACCTAGAATTTCCCCTCCAAGCTGTAAACACACCCATTAATTCACTTGCAGGGTTTCACCATAAGATGGTGCTTCCTTCACAAAGTGTAGTGAGAGAGCTAAGCTACCACTTGCTATCCCCCAGAGACATGAAGCCAGCTAAACTAGAGAAACATGGTAAAAGTAGTTTTATTAGCGCACGTCAAAGCTTTTTTTTTTTTTTATGTTGAACCAACTTCATTCCAAGCCAATTCAGTCTAATATACAGTAGTTGTACTGTAGTCATAGTTCTCTAGTCTCTATTCTAGTTTTAGCTAATTTATTTGAATTTATTTTTAATTTGAGTAAGCCCATTTGGTTATAATAAGATAGTCTTAAATTAGGCTTATTTGTTTCTGGAAGCATGTGACTTTAAAAGCAACGTGTTAGTGTAGGCCATACGTTAGAGTGTGTAGCGAGATATATAAAGATATAAAATGAAATGCATCTGTAGCACATAGCAAGACAATCGTGATTGGGGGGGGCTTGGAAACGTGAATAGGGTGGTCCGAATAGGTGCAAAATGACCATTCACTCAGATGCTAATTAAGTAAATAACTCACTAAGTACTTTCATTTCACTTATTTGAATGACAGCATGTTGTCCTGCTTTGTTTTACAGATGATTTTTTTGGCCATTTTAGGGCTTTAATTCCACAGGACAGATGAAGGGGAGAGAGAGGGGGAATGACATGCAGCAAAGGACTGCAGGTTGGAGTCGAACCCTCGGCCACCGCGTTGAGGAGTAAACGTCCATATTTGTGCCCCTTCTTTACCAACTGAGCTAACCAGCCTCATGTGGTTGTTTGTAACTTGGGAGCTTGAGATGTGCTACCGTTTATACATTTATATTGATATGTTTTGTTGTTTTTAGGTTACATTAACATATATAAGTAATTAATACATTCTTATTTATTTACAGATTACTTGCCACGTATACTGATCCATAATTCCAAAACCCAAGAAGGTCAGGGGAGTTGAAGCATCAGTCATCCTGTCTGGTCACAAGGCTGTTTGGCAGGTCTGCAGTCGGAAATGGACTCATCACAAACGGCTGCTGACGTCCTGCGTACTGTCTGGGAGGCAGATCTGATAAAACACACACACACACACACACACACACACACACACCCACCCACACACACGCACACACACACACACACACACACACACACACACACTCTCTCTGTCTCCTGAAAGTGATTTATCATTCTGAGGTAAGCGGACAAAAATAGCATAATGACACTTCCTACGTGTGTTCTTATAAAACCATCTAGCTGTGTGCCAACTAATCGGGTTAACAACCTCCTGGTGACATCACAATGATGCAGAACCAGGGAAAAACACTGGGCGATGATGTAGATGAAACACTCACACACACACACTCACCTCCATCATACACTCATTTTTTATTTCTATTTTCTCAAGAGGAAATATAAAATATTTTCTTTACGCAACCAAGGCATTTTTTCCACAAAAAATCTATGGTAGAACTTCAGACATTACCACAAAGTAATGAGATACATGTGGCAGGGCACCTTTAAACCGTTATACAACACCAATGACACTTACAGTAGAAAGCACTTACTGTAAACAAAAAAGGACTGTTATGATTAAATTAATTTGCATGCAATACTCCCCCATAGACACAATCTAAAGCTCTGCACGTATCTGCTCCTTATGTGCCACAGTGGAAAACTAAATAATAAAAACAATACCAAAGTTTTAACTACAGCGAAACGTAGCTGCATGCACACTCAAGACAAAAACCAAGTCTACGACACAGTGAAATTAAAAAATAACTTTTTCCAAGTTTTCATCTTCATGTTTATCTCTTGGACACGCTAAATATGTGTCTCTTCTCTTTTCCTCTAAAAAGGCAAAACATATTTTTTAAAATGACTTTTTCCAAGCGAACCCACTCAATCATTTAAAACCAAACTCGGCCTCGTGGGTGGCTAGCAGAGTAAAATGTAAGTAGGAGGTGTGTGTTTGGATTTCAGCTGGGGAGTGCAGTATTGGTATTGTTATGAGAAATTAACTAATTAATTAATGAATTCAAACCTTATACTGTATGTGTGTGGAGGCCAGCAATCCTTTGCAGCCCTCTCTATAAAGCTCCATATTACAAAGCCATGCCCACTTTTCAGACCAAATCTGAATGATTTATTTATATCCCCCTGATAACTAAACCCTGGCCACATATTGTGTTTCACTCAGATATACATCACATTACAGCACTCTATAAATACTTACATTTTGTGGGGACACATGCAGTCTTTCTGCACAGTGACTGTATTGGGCAATAATAACCCCCCAGGGGGATCCGCTGTTGCTTAATTTGGACAATTGGCCTTTTTCACAGCAGAGATTTTGACATGTTAGGAGAGTAGGAAAACACAGGTGTTACTACTAACATTAACAATAAATATGTTTTGTTGAAGTATCCCTGTAAACGTACAATGACCGTAAAAGCAGAGACAGCTTCAGTTCCTAAATCAGCACCACCACAGACCACAGCAACAAATCTGAACACAAAAGAAGATAAAATGAGTGACAATGTAAAAGTTACATTATTCTCATCAGTACAGTTGTCCCGTGTTTGTCTCAAATGTTTTTTTTCGGTTGTCAGTCAGTTCTCTTATTTTACTTTTTATTTAGGGTCAAGTACAATGAAATTGCATTTGAATAAATCACATGGTATTCCCCTTTTAAGAAGTTGAATGATTTAGAGTATGTGTATACTGACAACCATAATTGTCATCCTCATCCATTTGTAGAGGTTTTCCTTTATTTAGAATAGCTGGAGAGAGACAGGAAACGGGGGAGAGAGAGGGCGGATGACAAAGGGCGGATGACAAAGGGCGGATGACATGCACCAAAGGGCCTCGGGTCGGATTCACATCCGGGCCGCTGGCAAGAACTGAGCAAACATGGGTGTGTGCTCTACCAGGTGAGCTATAGGCCGACCCCCCACCCTCTGGTAAAATCGTAATTGGGAATTTATTGTTTTTGCTAATGTATGGTCTGTCTGTCTCTCTGCCTGCCTGCCTGTCTGTCTGCCTGCCTGCCAGCCTGCCTGCCTGTCTGTCTGTCTGTCTGCCTGCCTGCCTGCCTGTCTGTCTGTCTGTCTGTCTGTCTGTCTGTCTGCCTGCCTGCCAGCCTGCCTGCCTGTCTGTCTGCCTGTCTGTCTGTCTGTTTATTTCCTGTTAGTTAAATCTTCGTTGCTGTGGCTGTCTGTGCTGTTTTTAACTCCTTGCTGTGCAGTTGGTTGACGTTATGAGGTCATTGATGTGATAATGTAATATATAATAATACATTATACATTTCCTTCTTCACTACATTCTACATTCAGATAAAGTTATTCAAAAGAAGATAAAAACAATCCCCGTGGTAGGTTGCGGATTAAAAATCTAACATACATCATCAGTTATGCAGGCATTAAATGTTCAACGTACACAGGAAAAATACACAAATAGAAAAACTAAATTACTCACAGTGCCTCGACAATAAAAAACATTATACAACTATGAAAGACAATTTGCACTAACGGCACTATTTGTATTCATATATTAATGAGACATTTAATGAAACATAATAATCCTAAACTGTTATACGTCATTTCACTACTGATACCTAGAAAGCACTCAACCAAAAAGGTAGACTGTTTAGATTAATTTGCATGCAAATGATCCACAATACTGTCGTCCCACAATTTGAATCTTATCTTGCTCTTTGTGTGTGACACAGCGAAAAACCTCTTTAAAATAACAAAAACAATACTAAACTACTTATAATGAGAGTAAAATCAGAGAGAACTTTAGTTCCTTAATCACCACCACCACAATAACAAATCTAAACACAAAGAAGATAACATTTGTGAAAAAGTACAGTACAGTTGTCCTGTGTTTGTCTCGAATGGTTTTTCTTACGTCAGTTGTCCTATTTGACTTTTCATTTAGGGCCAAATACAAGGAAATAACATTAGATTAAATCACATGGTATTCCCCTTTTAAGAAGTTGAATGATGTACTATGTGTACTACCAACCATAACTGTCATCCTCATCCTCATATGATAAAATCTTAATTGGGAATTTATCGCCATTGCTAATGTATGGAAACAGCTTCTCAGTAAAAGTGCGTCTGACGATGTATATGTATATGCCAGTATCAAGATCAGAGAATGACAGCTCTCCTCTGGTCCTGTCTATATCAACTCAGATCCTCTGGAGCTTCTTCTGCATTTGGAGAACAGTTGGTGAGACTGACGGGGAGAAGGCTTTATAGATACCATTAAAGAATCCTATTCTCCACATTCCAGACCATGTTGTGCTTTTCCTCTCGACAGTCTCTGCTGCTACACCCAGAAACCAGACTGTACTGTCTCCAACCTCAACGTCCCAGATGTGAGTCCCGGAGTCAAAGCCCTCAGAGCCCAGAACAGGGTGAAAGGAATCAAACCTCTCTGGATTGTCGGGAAGCTTCTGCCTCTTTTCACGTCTCACACTGGTCAGATCTTCAGACAGGATGAGTTCTGGATGAGCAGAGTTTGGATCCAGAATCACAGGAGTGTAGGAGACTATCGCCTTCATCTTGTTCCAGATGTTGAAGCTCAGGTTGCCCAGATGTTTGGCCACGTTTATCAGCGCTCCAGAGATCAGCTGTGGATCATCCAGCAGGGGCCGCTGCTGGACTCTTTCCACTGCAGCCTTGTAGTTCTGCAGGAAAGAGACGTCTTCAGCTCTCAGCCTCTCCTCTGTGGCTCTGACTGTGTCTGAAAGAGCTGCTATCTCTCTGCTCAGATACTCAATCTTTTCCTTCATCCTCTGACTCTTCTGCTCCTCTTCCTCCCTCAGAGCACAGATCCTGGCCTCCTCTTCCTCTTCTAGAAACCGGCGAAGCTTCTTAAACTGCTCCCTAATCTGCTTCTCTGTGTGTCCGGCCTGGACCTTAATGTGTTCTGCTGTTTGATCACAGTTTCCTTTAACTTCTTTAAAGAGCTTCAGTTTCTCCTGTAAGGGCTTCAGGGATTTCTGGAGCTCCTCTTTGTGATCCTGTGCAGCTTCATCAATGGGTCTGAATCTGTGGTTATGGTGAGTTTTGAATCTCTGCAGATGACACACACAGGTTGCTGATGGTCCAGACAGAAGAGTTTGAGTTTCTCAGAGTGCAAACCTCTCTGATCTTTCTTCGATAAGAAGGTCTCACACAGGTTCTTTAATACCAGGTTATGGGGTGGTTTACTCCTTGATGACTTCCTCTTACAAACCGGACACTCCTGTATTTGTGTCCTTGTCCACCAGTCCTGGAGACAGTCTTTACAGAAGCTGTGGCTACATGACAGGACAACCGGATCTTTGAAGATTTCATGGCAGACAGAACAGGAGAGATCTTCTAATATGGAAGCCATTGTGTTTGTCAAATGCTGAAAACAGAGCAGGCAAACAGCACCTTTCAATTGAGTTAGTCATGCTTTTTTTTAATCAACTAGAACATTAACAGTTGTTTTCTTTTTTGGCAGTGGTAAACTCACATTTCAGTGTGTGAAGTCAGCAGCAGGTTGAAGTATCAGTATTCCAGTTTTCCCTCCTGTTCTTCTCTCTCAGTGGAGGTTATGAGTCTGCCATGAAGGGAAAACTCTCTCTGTCGGTGTGTCACATATATATATATATATATATATATATATATATATATATATATATATATATATATATATATACACCTGTTGGTTTCAGGTGAGTCATGCAAGTGTGTGGAACTTCATCATAGCAGCTATTAGACCAAAGGTTCATCTTTTTTTACACGATTGTTCCAGGTGGGCTAATGTCCTAAGACTTAGTACTGTACAGCGTGATCATAACCTTCCTGGATTGAATCCAGCCGGATCATTGTTGCATGTCATCTCCTTTGTGTTTCTCCCGTCATTTCCAGTCTCCTCTTTACTAGAGACTACAAAACAAAAGCAAATACTTCATTAGCATCATTTTTCTGTTTTGATGCTGCTACAGTTATGTGTACTGGTCTTTAAACAGCATATTGGACAGATTGCTTCAGATCAATCCTTCTCTTAGTGACACACTGACAAGTTGGTTGCATTATGGAGGCCAGAATTTGGTGTTCCTCACAGCCAAGGACTTTGTCCCGAGACTTTTGTGTTTGGTGATGTGTAGACATTTCTGTTGAGTTTAATTATAATTGTGCTGAACTAGATGCAACTGAAGTGAAGTCTTGCAGTTGAACCTGTTCTGTTAACCCTTGTGTGTTGTTCGGGTCTGTGGGACCCGTTTTCAATGTTAATGCATGTCAATGCTAAAAGAAGAATTATGCTATTTATTATTTCTTCTAACTCAAACTCATTGGGCTTAGCTCATTTTCTGTGAAGAACATAAAAAATAACTAATTTTCAATGACTGCACTTGGTACACCCCCACCTACACATAACTATTACATATAAGGGGTTCAGGTCTACTGGACCCGAGTGTATTTAATTGTAGGTGCTATGAAACTATGTTGTCTTTCTGCACCTGCTATTCCCACATAAAGTTACAAAACTGTTACATTTCAAGCACTTTCACCTGTGCTGATTAAGTTCTAAGAAATAAGCACCAATAATGATCAAAAATCTTGTTTATATTTTATTGTTTATATTTATTTTATAATTGAATTTCTTTGTTTTCTCACAAAAAACGAAAATGATCATACATGTGATCTCACAGGGGTAAATGGCAAATATGAACCATAAATTATGTATATATCATTGGTAATTGAGCTAAAGTAAACATCTGTTAAGGATTTTTACATAAATTGTTATGGCTGTATTGATTTAAAAGCCTAATAATGTGGTGGGTCCACCAGACCCGGGAACATTGGCTGTGTAACAAAAATATGAACACCTTACAAGGGTTAAACAAGTTCACATTGATCTGTTCGTTCTTCAACTGAAAGAACACACTGAATGAAAATGTGCCTATTTTTAGAAACTGCATCGACTTATTTGGATCTGTGTTTAACCTTAAACTTTGTGTTTGATCAGCAGCAGCAGCTGGACATGTTAATATTCCAGTATTTCAGTATTCTGTCTTGTAGCGGTCTTCTTTCAGTAGAAGTTGTGAGTTTAGTCTGAAGGTGAATCTTATTGTCTGTTTGTCTCCTCTCAGTGTAAGAGGAACAATGTTAGTTTCCTGCATGACAAGTCAGTCAAGAAGCTGAACTCTGTCACACCGTTTCTCGTAAATGCTCTAGTCCTTAGTGCAATAAACGCGATATGAGTTTAATTTTAATGAAAAGACTACTTATACTCATGCACAAACCTCTCTGCAGCACTGACAGACCTACATACACAGCTTTGAATAATACACAGCCACACACATACACATACTGTAATGACTCCACACAGCACTGGGAATCTTAAGATTTTACATTGATGTGATATTCCTCAGTATTCCTTTTAGAAAATGCTAATGCATCAAGTTAATTAGACAACTAATATATCTTGAATATCTTAAAAATGCAGCGTGTTGTTGAAATGAGAACATCTTTAAAAGGAGAAATAAGAAAGCATAGATTTGGCATAAAACATAACATGCTTTAACAACCATGGCAGAAATGAAATGCATGCATGATTCAGTGCACTTATAATATAAGTTAGATCCTCATCAGTTTTTAATGAAAGATATTAAAATGTTCCCCTTTGTGAACTTTGAATGTTATACTTGATCGGACATGTTTAAAGTCATCGTTTATGCTCCAAGTTCAATTGTTTATTGATCTATATTTCAAGATCCATGTTTAAACGTTTGTACTCACTAAAGAAAATGTGTGATCTAGTTCTAAAAGTTTTAAAAGCCACTTGTATTTTTAAATAATAAGAAAACTGCTCCCACCAGGCGCAAAGTCAGTAAAGCGAGGCAGTGGCACAGCCAAGTTACAAAATACATTTTTTAACAAAAGGTTGTTGTGTTTTTTAACAATACAACAATACAGCGGGTTGACAGTCCAGACAGAAGAGTTTGAGTTTCTCAGTGTGAGGGAGAGCCTCTGAAGCTCTCTAATCTGTCTCCAGTGGGAAAGACTCACACAGGTTCTTCTAAGCCAAGTTACAGGGTGGTTTTCTCCTTGGTGATATTTCCCTCCAAACTGGACACTCTCGTAGTGGTTTAGTTCTCCAACATTTCTGCAGACTTTACAGAAGCTGCGGCCACATGACAAGACAACAGGATCTCTGAAGATGTCCTGGCAGACAGGACAGGAGAGATTCCCCTCTAACACGCAAAAAAAAAAAAATCAAAACAGGCAAATAGCACACTGCAAATCAGTCAGTCAGTTAGTGAGTCTAACTGTTCTTTTCTTTTTTGGCAGTGGTAAACTCACATTCAGTGTGTGAAGTCAAGATTAGATTTGTTTCTCCAAGATGAACTATGTCAGGTTTTCAGGTCCCTGTTTGAACCTTTTTCGGCTACTCAGTAAATCTGATCTAGCTTTAAGTTCTTAAAAGTCTCTTATAATGTTTAATAAATGAATAATAAACCCGCTCCCACCAGGTGCAAATGCAAATGGTGTTCTACTGTGTCTACTATATATTTTGGCTTATAAATGTATCCTTTTGTTTCCACAGTGAATGGTATTTCCTCCTTGCTGTCATAATCATCACATATTTTTATGTTCTTGTATTTGTTTATTCCATAAACTGCTGAAAATCTGCGGCGTAATACAGTGCATGGCAAAGTTGCGCTTATGCGTAGGAATACTTTAACAAAATGTATTGCCAAACGATAAGCTGTCTGATGGAAAGTCAAAATCAAGGTCATATATGCTCATTAAAATGTATTCAGCAAAACTGAGAAAGCACTGCTAGAAAAATCAATACAATATACAGTTGATTCTTCATTTCATTCTTTATTGTTTTACAGATGAGGATAAAAACAATCACCTTAAGAAATCTCCTTAAGAAATAAAAAAGTTGGATAGCACTAGCGTTAGCTAGTAACTTAAGGGAAAGTTTGCCGTTTTTCTGTTCTGCTTAGCACTGCGCCATTGTAACAAACAACACTGGCTTAGCTGTGTCATCCACCCCAATTCACAGGCAAAACATTATTCAAACAAGTGTACATTTTTTAAATCTCCTGCTTTTGAAGTCTAAAAACAATCGTTAGTTTCGTATCATTCAATCATATGATTATCTGGTCTTATCTGGTTTTTGTGACCATCAAATGTCAAATTAAAAATCAATATAAGTGACTCTATTTCCAATGATATGAAACAAAGAGAAGCAGCTTCTCATATCTGAGAAACGAAAGTTATCAGCTCTATAAGGTTCAAAGAGGTGATCTGATCTACTGTTGCCTAGAGTCATCATTACGCAAGCATACACAGTATGTTTGTAGTACTTAACTAAATGCTGCTTACATATTGACGCATCAATATTATGTATATATTATTATATATACAATCTAATAATTGTCATTAGACATTTGCAGCTTTAGTGTCATTGCACCACTGTCTGAAAATTAAGTTGGTGCTCCCTGAGTATTAAGACGTATTAAGTATTAGTATAAAAACACAACAATCAACAAACACTAAAAATGTAAAAGAACTTTTTAATTTTAAAAAGGGAGCTGAATAAGAGCAAGAGGTGAAAATGTCCCAGCAGTATATATTGCACGTTACAGTTAATAGTTAACAGCTAAGGTATTGCACATTACCGATAAGTTAGCAGCCTCAGTAATAAATAGATAAATAAATAACTTATTGGTTAGATGAAATGTGATATGAGACTAGGAACCATTAAACAATTTCACAGCTTGCGGGAAGAAACAGTTTTTCAGTCTAGTGGTCCGGGCGTGTATGGTCCTGAATCTTCTACCACATGGTAGGAGCCTGAAGAGGTGGTGAGCAGGGTGGGTCGGGTCACAAGAGATGTTGGTGGCCCTGCTTCGGCATCGAGCGTCAAAAATGGCGTTGACTGCTGTTAGTTGAGTTCCGATGATCTTCTGGGATACCTTAATGACCCTCCGCAGTGGCCCCGGTAAACCTCATACAACCTCACTTCAAAAAATCAAACTATCCCTTTAATATAACACCGCTCACTCATGGTGCAGCAACAAAAATCAATCTCGCACATGCTCAGTAAAATCTCTTCAGCTCAACTAAGACAGCACTGCTAGAATTAATACAATATACACTTCATTCTTCATTTCATTCTTTATTGTTTTAGATCAAAACAATCACCTTTCCTTAAGAAATACAGCCATTCCTGAACTTTATCTACCAGCGCTGAGATGTGTGATGACCATGGACTTTAAAAATACCTGAAAAGTGAAGCCAATGCGGACGTGCCTTAAACCTGCATTCAATCTAATTTCCAACAGGGGGCGACTCCACTGGTTACAAAAAGAAGTCTGTTTCTATGGGAAAATGACCCTACTCCTCACTTGATTTATTACCTCAAACATTTTCATAATGATTTTATGGTCTCAATCACTAGTTTCAAGTCTTCAATACAGCATGATGTTCAATTTGTAAATTATGGTCCCATTTATTTTAAAATAGACAATAAAGCAGGGGATGCTTTAGCGGCTTGGCTAAACTCTCAGGCTTAGCAATGCTAACCATGGCACAGTGGATATTTAAATAGCTGTGAACTTGTTTTGGGTGTTTTCATCTTAAACATTGACCCTCTCACTGTGTGTTTTCACTTCTTTAAAGTTACGGTTAGGAGTTTAAAAGTTGGAACATTGTTGGTCGCCTAAAAATGTCTTGTTCAGCTTTCTACCAACCATGCTAGCTAGCGACTGCTGGCATTAGCTGGTAACTTTAGGGAAAATTTGCTGATTTTCTCTTCCCAGTAAAAACCCAGTACCAGACTCTGTTTACAATGATATGAAACAAAGAGAAGCAGATTCTCATATCTATTTATCGGCACTTTAATGTTCACAGATATGATCCCATTGTCATTTCCTGTTAACATGAGTCATCATGACACACACACACACACACACACACACACACACACACACACACACACACACACACACACTGTTATCACTCTAAATCAGGGATCTTCAACAGGGGGTCCGGGACCCCTAGCTGGTCCTCAGAGTCAATGCAGGGGGGCCTCCAAATTATTGTTAATTTTTGAAAAGTGTTAACATGAATCCAACATATTATTAGCAAACATAAATCTCCACTGCTTACTGGCCTGTAGGTAAGATAAACATTTCCATGTAGGAGTAAACATTCTGGTGGTAAAGCCACCTCAGCTATAGTCTGCTGTGGTCTGAGGTGCCCTCTGGTGGTGCAGAGTGGAAGTGCAGCTGGTGCAACACTGCTGCAACACACCTGACGCACACACAGATTTGTGCCGAGTCACTGTGGCATTGAGTCATTGAACAGCTGCCACGGAGAGAGAGAGAGAGAGAGAGAGAGAGAGAGAGAGAAAGTTTATCCTTCAGTATCTGGGTCATTCTGACTCACCGCGGGGACTGTGTGTGTGTGTGTGTGTGTGTGTGTGTGTTTGTTTCCAGTCCCTCACTATCCACCTGTTGCCTGTGAGCATCAGATGACACACACACACACACACACACACACACACACACACACACACACACACACACACACACACACACACTGTGAGGAAAAGAAAAGAAAGAGGAGGCTGAATATGAAAAAGTCTGAATAGTTGTGGAGGTGATCAAAGAGATAGAGATGGAGAGAGAGATGGTTCATTCATTAAGTCCCTCGCCTGTTGTTGATATTAGATATCTTCAACTTTGACCTCAATCCTGGAGAAAAAATGTACACAATGCATTTACTACTTATAATTATTATTATTATTTCTGTTCTTATTAATATTATAAGCATGAAAGTCCAGTTCTCAGGATAAATCACAATCATGAGATCATGAATCAAATGTTTTTATTTTTATCACGCATACCTTTTTGTTTGTTTTAGTTTTAGTTTTCCTGGTAGAAATACATGAAGCAAGGCAAGTTCATTTATATGGCACCTTCTCAGACATAGTGCTTTACTATAAAGACAGACAAATAAAATACCAAAAACTGATTAAAAGCTGTGGAAAAGTAGAACAGTCTTTAGTTTTAAAAATGGCTACAGTATGCACATAACTTAATTCCAGCCGTGGGCAGCATAATGGCTAAAAGCTGTTTCACCACATTTGAATTAAACTCTGTACACCACTAACTGAGCAGTCCCTGCAGATCTGAGAGACCTGCATGTATTAGCAGTTTGCAATGTACCCATGGATATACAGACAGCTGTCACTGGATCACTTAGATATTGCTGAAAACTTTAAAATGTTCTAAAGTGTTTTAGTTTGATGATTTCAAATCGGATTCATGCGTTTATTTGTGTTGGTCAGACATAATGACATCCTCAGGAAGAGTACAGTAAGTCACACTGAATGATATACGTAGGTGTTTGATGTGTCTCTGTGTTAAGAAACGACCGAGTTATGACTCTGAGAGTTATCTGAAGAATTATAACTGATGAATATAACGCTGATTGACCTCTTTAGATCGCTGGCGGTTAGTATTGTAAAATATAAACGCTGGGTTGGCCGGAGAAGGTGAGAGCTTTTGTCAGAATCACATCAGTGAGTGCGAGGCTGTGGCTATTTCCTGGAAGCAGTAGTTTACATACCGATCTCGAAGATGTATCTGCAGACAAGATGTCTGTTCAGTTTTTGTTAGCACTAACTGTGACGCCTGAGTGTGTGATTTAACTTCAGCAGCATGTATGTCTCAGATGTGAAATAACTCACTGAGATTATTCTCAGGTGACAACACATGACAACAGAGGGAACAAATCACTGGTGCTAACACACACAAAAGGTTTAATGCATTCACAATATAAACCCATGACTGTGTGTGTGTGTGTGTGTGTGTGTGTGTGTGTGTGTGTGTGTGTGTGTGTGTGTGTGTGTGTGTGTGTGTGTGTGTGTGTGTTTCGCCCCACCCTATAACCTATACCCCGAGGATCATGGGTAATCATAGAGGATGTCTGTGAGTCACAGGAGCTGGCGTGGGTAAATGTCATGGGTGGAGCTTTGCGGCGCTAAATCAAGGAATTTAAATCAAGTCAACTTTATGTGTAAAGCTCAATACTACAAATGTGCCTCAGATGGGTTTACAGCATACAACACTTGTGTGTAATGTGTGTAACTAACAATAGAGTGAAAAAATGTATTTTCCCCTTGGGGGGATCAATAAAGTATGTCTTAATCTTAATCCTCACTTAGACTCTCGATAAAGATAGAAAGAAATGAAAAATCCCCTCCTTAAAAACTTTAATTTAGAGAGAGAAAGAACTTGAGGCTATAATCAGTATTTTTAACAATAACAATGTATCAGATAACCATTTGAAAACAGTGTGTGGTCACTTGTAGTGATGAACCTACAGAAAATGATCACCTGAATCTGAAGCTCAGCTCATCTTTACAGGGCGTTGTAATGAGTTGTAGGTCAGTGTTAATTTGTCCGTCCACATCTTTACTGTTTGGTACCTCGCTCATAGCATCGTTTATGGTCTCCACAGGCAGCTTTTTTTTTCAGAGAAAAAGCTCTAAAGATCCACAGTACACTACCTGCTTAGCACCAAGACACTAGCTGGTGAACACAGCGGTGCATTTAGCAGCTAAAGGGCCAGATATTGTCCTCTGGAGTTGGTGGAGACCAAAAACAATTCACTAGGCTACTCCCCCGATACTGCAAGTCACCACAAATCTTTGGAAAATGTTGGCTGTCATTTTCCATAACTTTTGTACAGATTACTCACTTTACAGTTTACAAATAACATACTGTTCTCAATGCCTGGGTTGAGCTGAATGTGCTCCTGCAGTTGCGTAAAAATGTGATGGCGTCATATGGAGTCATCTACTTACACAGAAAAGGTTCTGGCATGTCAGTTAATCTTTATTGTCCCACATGAGGAAAGAGTTTTTGCAAGGCAGCGTAAAAACACAATAAAACACTTTAGAATGTTACACTCACAATACAAAATACAATAAAAAGTACATTTCTTTTATTCATCAAAAATAAACATTAGCTTTGCCATATTTCCTGACGAGGCAAGTTCCTCGTAAAAATAATCAAAATTTTATTAATCCTCAAAATGCAATCTTTAAATGATGAACAAGGGCAGAACAACACAAGGGAATCAGTTACTTTTATCATTAAAACAATTGAGTTATTTGAACTTGAATTAAACAAAACAATCATTTAGTGTGTGTTTGAGAAGTAAAATAGACTACCATCCAAGTCTTACTATTGTTGTTTTGTCTCTGTGGTCAGGGCTAAGTTCTCTGTGTGTAGCGTTAGCTGTAACTTCTCGTGTTACATTTAGGTGAAGTCAAAACTAGGGATGCGCCGAATCCAGATTTTTGGTGTTCGGCCGAATACCGAATCCACTGGTTAAGATTCTGCCGAATCCGAAACCGAATACTGAATCCTACTCCCATCCTCAGTCCATTAACACAGTAAACACATTAATGAAGTAAATAAATGGTTAACACAAGTTTTTAGCTGTGATTGTCCTTCCTTTGCCATTGCTGCATTTTGGCTGCTGTCTGTAGATTCCTTCACGCACAACTCATATTCTTTCGGTTGTTTCATACACAAATGTCTTAACAGCGGTGATGTTGTGTATTGTTCAGGGTCCTTGCCACCATGAGACAAATCGGCATTGCAAATTGAACATGTAGCTGGACTTGAATCGCTTTCTTTTGACTGAAAGTTCTGCCAAACACTTTTTCTGCTCACGAGTTCCATTTTCACTTTCTCACAGCCTACTGCATTGAACGGTCCACCAACGTGAACACCTTCCCGTAATCAACGGCGGCGTCATTACGTCGACCAGCGTAGGGTGCAATTCGGTGGAAAAAAATTCTAAGATTCGGCAGAAACCGAACCCCGTCAAAAAGCCCAATATTTGGGGGAATCCAACTTCGAACCCTGGATTTGGTGCATAGTCAAAACTCAATCAGGTCACCAAGGTGAGTAAATTCCTTCGGCAGGCTGTTCCTGTCTTATTGAGAACTACTTGGCTCTGATCAAGGCTGTTCACAGTTTGCTAGTTATCCCAATAGATGGAAAAGTTTTAAATTTTTCAACTGAATATCTTTGTGTTTTGGAATGTTGGTCCGACGAAACGAACAATCTGAAGCCGTCACATTCGGAAATTGTGATGAGCAGTGGCGATTCTAGGATCAGACCTAATGAGAATGTGACACGGATACAGTCCGTACAAACTATGTTTCTGTTAATGGTAATTGTTTGTCCTCTGTCACTAACAGACAAGTTCACAAAACGTTTTTTTTTTTTTTTACTATTATCATTTGTAGGGGGGCTGATATGAAATTTAGGGGGGCTCAAGTCTAAAATCGCCTATGGTGATGAGCATTTTTACTTTTTTATTTCAAGTATGCAACTTTTCTGTAAAGGGATAGGCCGCTGAAAAGGCACTGAAGTTCTTGAGATACGTAGAACAAAGCACAACAACGTTTTTCATATTCTCTTAAGTCTCCCACATATGAAACGGATTGTTGTATAAAAATATTTTAAGGATGCAGAATCGTTGTCAGAAATATGTATACACATAGCTAATTTGAACTGCTTTACATGCTGCTTGGTGGTTTAATCTGTAACAATGCATCACATTTAAGATTTTTGTGTCTTCATGTAAAAAGTAATTAGTTCCTCTGCAGGCAGAGGAGGCTCATCATGGACTCAGGATACCTCAAAACAATTGATAGGTACAGAAAATGTACTACATTCTACTGCTATAAATACAGGATTACTGTATGTTAAGTCCCAAAGACCCTGCAGAATACTTTAGAAAAACCAGAGCAGTGTACCACAGTGTAGAACTACTCTGTTACAAGTAAAAGACATGCATTCGACAATTTACTTAAATAGAAGCACAAACATATGAGCATCAAAATATTCTTAAAGCTGGGCCGCCGTGTGTCTTGTTCGTTTACAGGACAAGAGGATCTCCAGAGGGCCCTTTTGGACCGTCCCTTGATTCAAGATCTTACTTAAAGTGTGTTCAATTATAAAGGGATCGTAATGCTAAATAAAAGTGCATCAATAAAGACAAAAATTCCCTGGAATCATTAGTGAAGGTGTGTCAAGCTGGATGTCATCAGAGAAAGTTGTTTAGTGTAAGAGGACGTGAGAAACATGTGGGTGTTGTGTCTGTAAATCTGACAGGTCGTCATATCAGTTCATCTTCAGTTTGTGTGTGTGTGTGTGTGTGTGTGTGTGTGTGTGTGTGTGTGTGTGTGTGTGTGTGTGTGTGCCCGCAGAACAAGTAATGAGTGTCAATGCATGTACAACATAGAAGAACAAACAGGAAGCACTACTTTTACATGAACAATTTGTGTGTCAATAGTCTTGTCTTCACAGTTAATCTACGACGAATCTCTCGACTGCTTGCTAAATACTCACACAATCTGTTTCTGGAACAGCTTGTATTAAATTTGCAAATTTATTTTTTTCTCATCATCTTGAATTGTTGGTCCAGGAAGACAAACTGAACAGCAAGAAAACAGAAAAGACACAATTTGCAACTTTTTTATATATCATGCCGTAATATTTCCCACAAAGAGTTCAGGGAGAGGTCGCTCGTAGTGATGAACCTACAGAGAATGATCACCAGTCTGCCACTCCCCTCGGCATTACTGAGCTTTATAATGAGTTTCTTCTCATTGTTTAGCCGTCCGACAGCAACCTTGTTGTTTTGTTTCACTTTCACCACTCTCATAGTGCTTTGTTAACCCTTGTGTTGTCTTCCCGTCATCCATGAACTCGTTGTCCTTCCAGGTTGAAAATGAACTATTTTTTTGCGCTTTTTCTGAAAAAAATGATTTGGTCACTTATATGCACCACTAACACTAACTTGTGTTGATTTTAAGGACAATTCCGGCGCAAAACGAACCTAGGGGTTAATAACAGATGTGTTTAGAAAGACAGTAGCTCCCAAGACGGAAACCGCCTGTCTACGAGAACGCGACTGTCTTTATAATCTATCTTTTTAATAAACTGTCTGTACACTTACAAAGTTAATATTAGCGTTGTAAGCTAATCTCTGGTCTGCGCTAGCTTGTTTCAAGCTACAAACACATTTAATTAGCATGAAAACATGTCCCAGAGAGCGATCGAGTGGGTACACATCTGTTATTAACCCCTAGGTTCGTTTTGCGCTGGAATTGTCCTTTAATAAGTTTTACACTTATGCTTGGAACATTGGTCAGCAAACCTCATTCATTCATTCATTCATTATACCTAATGTTTTTGTTAAAAAAAAAAAAAGCAGAATTTTTTTTTTTGCCTAATAGTTAAGATCAGAGGATGTTGAGTGGATCACAGACTGATTTATGTCAAAGTTTAGTCAGGACACTGTTTTGAAACCATTTAATCCATGTTATTTTTGGGCAATTTGGTTGAAAGAAACCCATAGCATTTAAACCTCCAGGAAGAGGTTAAAAATCCAGGATGCAAGACGTAATGTATGTAAATTTGAGATGGGGTTGGGCTTGCCAGATATTTTGAAATCAGTAAAAACTCAGTCACCTGTCAGAGGGAGAACATGCCAGCGTGTGTTTGACTGGCATTACATCTCCTATTCTAAGAGGCAAACCATGTCTGGAACAATGACAGAGAAAACTAAAGAATCTCGTAAGTACATCCAAGTCTTTAACAAAGTTGTCTGGTTTAAGTTTAAGTTTAGTTTAGCTTGCATGCGTTGTATGAATGAAGTCCATAATGTTGTGGGTTGCATAGTCTATATCCTTGAAGTTCCACTTTCGGGATTGCTCCGGTGCCGCAGGAAATTCCGCCGGATGCATGTATTTTCCCTTTCCTTCCGCTTTCTTTGTGTTGGAATTCTAAACTCCAGTGGATTTATGAGGGCTATGGTTAACTGCTCCTTAGATCTCTGCAGGGTAAATCCAGACAGCTAGCTAGACTATCTGTCCAATCTGAGTTTTCTCTCACACAACTGTATTTACAGTGGCTCCTGCGGAGTTTAGCACTGCCCATGACAATTGTGATTGATTTAAAGAAATGCCATTAAACCAGAGCATGTTTTCTTTCCATCCCGGAATGCTGTGTGGACTAGTCAGACCCTCCTCTGCTCGGCAGCGTGTGGATGGTCTGGCAAAGCGAGACTATGGGTTGCAAAATGTGATTTGACAAAACAATACACTATTGCATTGCTGAAAGTGCCAGGGTTATGCATACAACTCAATACGGACTCCACATTTTATTAAAATGATATCTTTCTCTTTAGCTGCTAGATTCTTCACCATGTTCATCAGCTTGTTACTGTGTCTGTTGTTTAGTGCTGAGCCGGAAAATGTACAGCAGGTTAATTAAATTATTGTCGTCTCAAACTCCTATCGAGCACACAGCTTTGAATACATTTGCCTCTTACAGCTTAAACTGCTTTAATTATTATCAGGAGATTAGAGGCACACATCAGTTAGTGTGTGAATGTGACATTACCGCGTGCTGTCAAGGGTTGACACTTTCCCAGGCAGTCGTTGAGAGAGCTTAAGGTGGAGGCAGGTTTTTTTTCTTCTCTCATCCCGTCCTGTTGCATCTTGCCCCATTTTTTTTGTCACCACATTTATTCCATATCAGTGACATTTTACACTCAGCCAAGCATATTGTTTCCTAACCGCCCGTCCACCAGGCCCTGCAACTAGTTTCTGTCACTATTTCATCACAGTCACCTGTAACATGCTGAGCCAGTTTGTTGACTTGGACTTAGTGAGCCATCTCAGGCAGACAGTCTGTCTCAGTCTGAGTCGTTAAACCATCCCATTGATAATTTTTTCTATTTTACATTTAAAGGGATATTTCACCGCTGGAAAGCTGAATATATCTTTAAATTGGGTCACTTATATAGTATAAATGTGACATTTTTTTTGTTTTTTAAATTGGTGCCTTCTAGGCCGAGAAAAGCCAGGAAATGTGTTTTTAGCTCATGTGGATGAAAGACACCAAATCCCAGAATGCACTTGCTTCGCTGCTCTGAGTCCACTCCCAAGCCACGCCTACCGTTTACAGACAGACAGACAGTGAGACGGTCAACTCAACTGTTTTATTGTCATTTCAACTATATACACGAAACAACGTTTCACCGTGGCTCAAGTGGTTACACAATTAAAATATATAAAAACGACATTATATAACACAGCTAACACATACTAACATTAGCGCTTGGTAGGCTGTAAATACAGAGTTCTACACAGCCGTAATTTGCGTGGAATGTAGAATGGTCGACATCTAACAGTCACAAACTCCACCAGCAGTTAGCAGTTAGTTGGATACGAGCACCCCATTTCTGCAACAGTCCGTGATAAAAAAGCCCACCTCCACTAGCTAGTCTTACCCAGTGACAGAGCAGCACTGTTGTTCAGCCATGTTTCCACAACAACAAAAACACAGCAGTCTCTGAACTCCCGTTGGGAGTTTCGTTGAAGTGTGAAGTGAATGCGTTAGCTTTCCACCAGGTGTATGAGCTAGGGACATCCTCCGCGTTTCACCGCAGAGGATGTCCCCTTACCGGTTAGCGGCATCGAGCTACACCGCAGGCTGATGTGCTGGTCTCCGTAGCAGGTGAAGCCTTGCACAGGTGGCTGGCTAGCGTTAGCTTTCCACCTAGCTCCGACTCCTAACCTCGTCCCGCTTTCTGCACACCGCTGAGGATGTCCCCTTACCGGCTAGCGGCATCGAGCAACACCGCAGGCTGAGGTGCTGGACTCCGTAGCAGGCAAAACTTGCGTAGTGTGTCGAGTATTCCGTCTGTAATAAAGTTTCCTGCATATTCTCTGATCTGTACCAATGTATCCCGGTGGTACATGTGTGCGGTAGTTTGAATGCACATAATTGTTCTAAAATTTCCTTCGGGATGAATAAATCTATCTATCTAAAATCTTCTGCTGAGAAACCAGTAGGCTAAGCGATGATTCAAGATGGCTGACGCTCGTTTTGGCTCGGCAGTCTTCGTGTAAAGACGACCTATGGGCTGGTTGAAAACATGCGGAAGTAGCTCCTACTACTGGCTGTAGTCCATTGCCTCTGGGCAAAAATGCCTCCGATGACGGAAAACGACGATTTTTGCGTCATCTGAGGCTTTTTTCCAGACCCACAATACAGAGATCTCTCGTCTCAGGGGGACATGAATGAGGGAAGCACGGTCATTCAAAAATACTACCGTGTTTCTACTGATACAAAGCTCAATGCTAAATCGGTGAAGTATCCCTTTAAAGGAGCATCATTTGCAGGTCAAAAAAATCTGACCATCCTGGTTAAAACTGGAATAAATTTGGTCAAAAAGCAAATTGTTTTCTTTTAAGAAAGGATAGAATAATAGAATATGACTTTATTGTGCACCAGAGAGGAACATTGTCCTTAACTCACCAAAACGTAAAAGCACGAGTACAAGTAACAAATCCCAAAAAGAAAGAAAAGAAAACATAAGTCTAGAGTACACAATACACGCTTAAGAATTACAGATAAATACCTAAAACAAAGCATAACAGACGAAACACTAAATACCGGGCAAGATTTGTTGCTCAGTTTTGAGTTTAAAATGCTGATTTGAATAAAAGATTTCTTAAAGATGTTTTTTGTCGCCACAGCACTCTATAGTCTTATCAATGTTGATCTCTTGTGTGTGTGTGTGTGTGTGTTTAGACCAAATACTCAGGTTCACTTAAGGTAATGGATAGCTGAAGCAGGCCAACTAAGCGCATGTCATCCACATACTTAAACAGACAAACCATGCTCTTTGAGCTCAAATCAATTTGTGTACACATCCTTGAGGAGCTACATTCTCCAATATTTATCTGTTTATGCTATTTATTTTAGTTTATTTTTCTTGACTTTTATTTTGATATATCTCCTTTTACTTTCGGTTCACCTGTCTTGGTTTCCTCCATGTCCAACCTCAAATGTTGGTCAAAAAAATACAGGCCATTGGACTTTTATTAATAACAAGTGTGTTCATCCATTTTTAGATTCTCCCAGACTCTAACTTTGTAACTTAGTTCCCTTGCTGTGTGCGACTTGCAGCTTTTCTTTCTTTGCTGATGTTTTCTGTATCGCCATGGTAGCAGGCTGCTACGCCCTGCTACTACTATAATTATTAATCATAGTCATATTATCTTTACTGTTACTATCATTGCCACTGTTCATGATGTAATTCTATTATTCATGATGTCATTCTCATTATGATGAGTCATATTTCTATATCTCTCTGTCTCTCTCTCTCTCTCTCTCTCTCTCTCTCTCCCCCTCCCTCTCTCTCCTCTATTGTTCTTTAAATTCAATAATTGTAACATCCTTTCAAAAGTCAATGAGTAATTGTGTTAAATAATAGTGACTGAAAGTTCAACCTGCTGGGTGTGGTCAGAGGCGTGCTCTGTTGCACCTTTAGCCACACCCAGCAGTGATGTAATGGTGTACTGGAGTACCTCAGTACATCACTGCAGCAAGGCCAGATGGTAAACCACTCAACACTTCTCACGGGGTGTTATATTACTGTTTTAACTTGCTTTTGTTCTAAACGTTTTTTTTTACACAATGCAAGACATGTGCTGTCAGTGGTTAAGATATTTTTTGTCATTTGTTTGTGTTGTCTTAAGTTGCAGTATGTTGAGCTCTCCCACTTTAATTACTGTGTATACTGTGATAAACAAATTGAATGAAAACTCGGAGTGTAATAACCTAAGTGCCTATAATGTAAGTATAACAATCTTAAAGGTCCCATGGCATGAAAATTTCACTTTATGAGGTTTTTTAACATTAATATGAGTTCCCCCAGCCTGCCTATGGTCCCCAGTGGCTAGAAATGGCGATAGGTGTAAACCAAGCCCTGGGTATCCTGCTCTGCCTTTGAGAAAATGAAAGCTCAGATGGGCCGATCTGGAATCTCCTCCTTATGACGTCATAAGGAGGAAGGTTACCTCCCCTTTCTCTGCTTTGCATACCCAGAGCATTTGGCCCGCCCATGAGAAAGACATCATGGCTTGCAAACAAGCAAAGCATAGCAGTTGGTCAAGGCCACACCCCCACCCTCCAACTTGCCCCCCCTCTCTCCTCCTCAATAGCATTTAAAGCGACAGACACAGAAATGGCACGTCCTAAGTAAAGCTCATTGTGGGACTGGTTGTAGTGGCTGTAATTCTGCACCAAGGCTGAATTTTGGGAAAGAGACTTCAGATACAGTATTAGGGGACCACTGAGGCCTATATAAAAGCATCCAAAAAGCAGCATGTCATAGGACCTTTAAGCAACACAACTGTGTTATAACTGGCATTATTACTGATTTACACTAACATCATTATTTTACAGTTCTTTATGACTATTATAGACAACCATAAAAACTGTATTCATTTGATTTGATGTGTTTCCTATGCGCCAAAGTTTTGGACATGAAAGAGATGTTTAATGAAATGATAGCCACTGTCTTTCGGTTTGTCACGGATGAATGAGATCTGTGCTTTTCCTACTTTTTGCTCTTTACAAAAAGTGAATAACTGTTAAATATTACCAAGGTCAAATAAATAAAATTTGCTGTTATCTTTTTCAGTAGCCTGATGTAGAGAGATTCTATGAACTTTCTCATGTTTGTATGTTGTTTATTTCTTTCAGTCTTTAAGGGAGTGGATCTCCACCCACAGACCAACAACGCTAACCACCGCACCAGCGAAATCTCCCTGACTCGGCTGATTGTGAGGCGGGGCCAGCCCTTCAAACTGACCCTTAATCTGAGGCAACCTTTCAACGCTTCTGTTCAGCCGCTCTGCATCTCTGCAGCGACAGGTCGGTCCTTCATTAAAGTATTTGTTTTCAGAAGTTGTTGAAGGTCTATACTTTTGATGAACTGACAATTCAGTTTGTTATTCCACATAACTAAATGAGGCATCAAGTCTTGTTAAACTCCCGCCAAAGGCAACTTAATTTAACTTAGTTTACCCTATTCTGCTTCCTGTTAACATATAACACATTTTGTACTGTTTCCCCTGAAGGTTGTCCAAAGGCAGACTCTACATTTCTAGGTCTTCATTATGCTAGCCTGAAAACGTTGCACTATTTTTTTCTCAATTTCACTACAAGTATTTTTAGTTTTTGGTCTTTTCAAGGGATTACAGGGTGAACTATCACATCACTGCTTTAAGTGGATGGTTAAGTTAGGGAAAACCGATGGGTGGGTGGATGGATGGATGGATGGGTGGATGGGTGTGTGGATAGTTGGATAGATGGATGGGTGGTTGGATGGATGGATGGTTGGATGGATGGATGGGTGGGTGGGTGGATGGTTGGGTGGATAGATGAGTGGATGGGTGGGTGGGTGGGTGGATGGGTGGATGGATTGATGGATGGATGGTTGGATGGGTGGATGGGTGGGTGGATGGATGGGTGGGTGGATGGATGGGTGGGTGGATGTTTGGATGGATGGATGGATGGTTGGATGGATGGGTGGGTGGATGGTTGGGTGGATAGATGGGTGGATGGTTGGATGGATGGATGGATGGATGGATGGATGGAGAGTATTGGTACAACAATAAATGAAGGTCTGACTCCCTCAGTGGCTCCTCTCTACAGGAAAACTTCCGACTGAGAAACAGGGGACGCTATCATTCTTCGGTGTCCCAGATGTTGTCAAACGTTCACCATCAGCAAAGGCAGTGTGGAAGGTAGAGCTTGACAAGGGTTCCTCCACAATAACAGGCAACCTGATCCTCAGCATCACCCCCCCGGCTGACACCCCCATAGGGGAGTACACCATGACTGTGAAGCACAGAGATCAGGAAATGGTTCTGGCAAAGCCTGTGGTGCTCTTCAACCCCTGGTGTCCCGGTAGGTTGTCTGTCTGTCTGTCTTCCCCTCTGTCTGTCTGTCTAAAAGTCTTGCATTCAAAATGTTATTTAAGCAAAAGTATGTACTGCAAGTATAATCAGGAAAATGTACTTCAAGTATAAAAGTAAAAGTAATTAATGCAGAAAAATGTCCTCTGTGACTGTTATATTATGATGTATTGTATCATTAGATTATTATTACTCTTGCATTAATGTAAAATCAGGATTTTACTGTTGTAGTTGGTTGAGGCAACTTTACTCAAGTAAAGTACAAGTACCTCAGATTTGTTCTTAAGTACAGTACTTGAGTAAATGTACTTACTGTAGTTACCACTGCAAATCCTTGCTACTACCTCTGATGCGTTAAGTACATCTTGCTGATACTGCTTACTTTTTCTTACTAAAGATTTTGAACGCAAGAATTTTACATTTACTGAAGTTTCGTATTTGAATACTTCTAACCTGAAAACTATCATCTGTCTGTCTGCATGAATTCCCTCTCTCTCTCTGTAGATGACTGGGTGTATCTGAAGGATGAGAATGAGATAAACGAGTATGTGATGAATGAACAAGGAATTATCTACAAAGGAAGTAGCAACTACATTGACTCTTGTAACTGGGACTTTGGACAGGTACACACACACACACACACACACACACACACACACACACACACACACACACACACACACACACAAACATACACACACAGAGTTGGGTTTTATGTGGGTGTCCGAGGTTGTGACAATAACAATTAGATTTGCTACTTTCCTCTCCCCATCATGATGCACTGACAGCTTGGTGATCATTTGAAGTGTTTCATGGAAGCAAATTTTGGCTATAAAGATTTTAGTCTTAAAAGCAACTGAATACCTAATTGTGAAATGTAATCACTACTGAATACTTTAAATAACACAGATTTTATAGCACTGAATCATTTTTTTTAACCATTCCTACAAAATGTAGGTGCTCTGAATTCCCTTTTTTTATTTTCAGTAGTCAATTTCAAGTTGTGCAATTTCTAAAACTTCCAGTATATATATATATATATATATATATATTCATATATTCCCTGGTATCTCGGATATTCAGTTTTGAATTTCATATCTGGAATTTAAATATTTTCTACTCTGCTGCTTAGAGCATATGATGTCTCTTTTAAAGATGAAATTATATTCCATCCTCAGTTAAATACCACTGTATTGGCATGAATAAAATACAATGTAAGAGCAGCTCCTCTCTTCCTGTCTCCTTCTGTCCAGTTTGAAGACGACATGGTGGACATTTGTTTGAGGATGTTGGACCTCAACCCCAAATACATGAAAGACCCCGGTGACGATGTCTCTGCTCGCTGTAACCCCATCTACGTCAGCCGCGTGGTCAGCGCCATGGTAGGACTTGCTCTCTATGTTTTTATGTCTCCGTGCTGGCGACAGCCATGGCCGGAGGGACTATGTTTTCATCCCTTGTCCATCAGCACTTACGTTGTCCGTCTGTCCCATTCTTGTGAACACGATATCTCAGAAACCCCTGGAGGGAATCTCATCAGATTTGAGACAAACATCCACTTGGACTCAAGGATGAACTGATTAAATTTGAAAAAACACATTTTTGGCCATAACTCAAGAATTCCTACGCTAATTATAAAATTTCACACAAATGTCAAATAGGATAAAATGATGATGATGATGATCAAGAAGCGATGAAGTGATGACATTTAATATCCAAAATCAAAGGTGAACTTCACTGTTTAGATCATAATATTCTGGCCGTCATTCAACGCCTTCGACTTCAATCCAGGAACAGAAGTGGATACATTTGGTCAAATGCTGAATTGGTGACACTAATCTTGAAACTGTGGTGATTGTGTAGCTCTTCTGCGCTGCCAGGTTGAAGATGCATGTGAAGCATCCACTTTTAACCAAAAAAATACTCTAAATACCTTTTTCATTAAATTCCCTTTAAAGTCTTCTACATAGTGCATCAGTTGTTGCATTTTACATCAAAGTCTAAACTGCAACCACTCCACTGGTTAGCGGAGGCATACAACCATGTGGTAATTGTAGTTTAAAGATAACTTCACAAAGCTTTTCAGCAGCATTTATGGTCTGACATTTTGAATGTTACGTACCAAAATCCAGCAATGATGTGATGCAGAGTGATACCATTTTTGTGCTGGGGACGGAGTGTTAAATATTATTTTACTGGATTACGATTAATGCTTTATTGTGGTAAAAGTGGAGCTAATTGTAACTACTTTATGTACTGCTGGCTGGTTTCACCTGTTAAAGCACATCATAATCTATTAGTTAATTTATATTTTGTATTAATAATCTGACTCTGCAACGTGACTAAAGTTATCAAAATAATTGTAGAGAAGTAAAAAGTACAATATTTCCCTCTGAAATCTAGTGGAGTAGAAGTATAAAGCAAGATATAATGGAAAGATTCAAGTAAAGTACAGGTACCTCAACATTGCATTTAAGTACAGTACATTTATAAATGTACATAATTTTTTGGTGAACAGGGGAAGCCTTTTACCAATCATTTTTGGGCTATTATAAAATTAGAAACTAATGACTCTTTATAACTTTACACAGACTTGCAAACACGCAGAATGGCTTTTTAGAAAGTGCAAAAATTGTTATTAAAGGGTTTCTCACTTTATAATTAACCATCAGACCCACACTTGTCTGTAAATAATGCATACCTTTTTTCAATAAGCTTGAAGTTTAACTTTGAAATCAAATAGTCAGTCAAAAGTTTTCTGTTTCAATTTCATGCAGTTTCAAGTATTTGCAGTTAGCAGGGATACTGTAATAGTTCTGTAAATGTTAGTGCCAATAAAGAGCTAAACAAGAAGACAGCAGATGTAGCGGAAATATATAAAGACTTGGGAATTGTGTCTTATGTGACAGAGTCTTTAATAAAGTTGTAATTTTCAGAAACAAAAACACAAGTCACATTAAAATAATGAGAATTTCCTTGTTTTCTTCCAGATCAACGCTGATGATGACCGTGGTGTCCTGGAGGGACGCTGGGGAGGTTCATTTATAGGTGGGGTCTCACCCTCTCGCTGGACCGGCAGTTACGCCATCCTTAAGCGCTGGTTCGTCATCGGCTCCTATCCGGTCAAGTACGGGCAGTGCTGGGTGTACGCCGGTGTGATGTGTTCAGGTAACGTCTGAGGCTACATTTGCACTACTATGTTTTGGTTTAAAAACTAATATCTTTTGCTACGTTTACACCTCACGTACACACTACTCTGAGCCCATTAAACAGAGACATTTGGAAACACTGCTGCCCCCCGTTTTGGTTTGAAAACTTCAGGGTTGCGTTGTAGTCTGGACGGGCACAAACAGAAACCTGGAAACAACGACGGTTGTACTTTTCACCATTGTTGTTCTTTCTCCAAAGTATTTTCTGTATTTTCAACTTATACATCCATGATTTTCAACCGCAGAGTAACGTCAGACAATCTGCTTTCTGTTTACACCCGCATGCCCAGTGTATGCGAATGGTCATGTCAAAACCGATTTACAATTGGGCAAATGTTTCATTCAATTCAAGCAAAGTAGGATAACGTTTAGCTACTAATTCTAACTCAGATCTTTTATGTTTGGTTCCAGTGATGCGCCTGCTGGGCATCCCCTGCCGCGTGGTCACCAACTTCGAGTCAGCCCACGACAACGACAGGAATCTGACCATCGACGTGTACCACGCCGACTACGGAGTCAGAGAGAAACCAACCCAAGACAGTGTTTGGTGAGATACAGAGGCTAATATATCTTACACACAGCACTTCAATGCATGTATATATAAAACATTACAATCATCCTTTTCTTCAAAAATAACGTTTACAAAATGTAATTGCTCTTAGTTGATGCAAAAATTGCAAGAAAGATTTTTAAGACCATAAATACTGATTTTCTACAGGCATGTGAAAAGGACATGTGAAATTAGATGCTTTTTATACCCATATACTACCCCAACCTTCACACTAGACCGTTATTTTACACTGTGCTGTTTGGGAACCATACTTTCACGCTGCACGAGTCATTTTAAGCTGAGCTGGTTAGCAGCATGCATTGCTGTCTGCCACTGCCGAGGTCAGACATTCTCAAATTCTACAGTGACATTGAAGGATACACTTTTTCAAGTCTTTGCTGATGTAATATTCACATTCAAACACATGTTGAAGGAGTTGGTCGCTGCAGTCTTCTGCCTGTTCAAGCTGGCCGTGAAAATACCGCTTCCTAACGTGACAGTCCTACAGTCCTCGTTCTGAAGCTAAAACAAGGGCTTTACAGTCTGTATGGAGAATAAAAGCAATTACAGCCACCAACCACCGACTCTTTCATTGTACATATGACATGTGTGTATTGCATTAAGATATTACTACAGAAATCTAAAACTTTTAATGTCACAGTTCATATGTAAGAATCTTTGACTTTAAATGTGTCTTTTTTGGACATAGTGAAAACAAACTAACCCTAAAATATTATTGTTGAATATAATTCTCCAGTGTTGTTGTTCAGATCTACTGCACTGTTGCATAATCTGAATGTTGTTTTGTGTTTTAGGAACTTTCACGTGTGGGTGGAGGCGTGGATGAGGCGGCCAGACCTGGCAAAGGACGGCAAATATGACGGTTGGCAAGTTTTGGATCCAACACCACAGGAGAAGAGCCAAGGTATAGACTCTCTTGTTTATCTCCATAAACTTTAGCAGAGATGCACTTTCTTCCCTTCTCTGATGACCTTGTTTCTTGAACTTTTTTACAGTTCATGCTGACCTGCTTCTACGAGATTTTATTAACCAACATAAAAAAAAGTTCATCTTCTGGGGTTTATAATTTTTTCATATTTCTTGTACTCAATCGGACATTTTGACCTGAAGGTTCTATTAAGATCAAGAATCATAAAAAAACATTAGGATGAATCCTCTGTGGGCCATGAAATCACTTGTACTGTATATCTGCCTTGTAGTTATGTAGTATGAAGGGCCGTTTAGGCCATGTATCAAGAAAGCATGCACATACTCCACTTTTACCTCACACACACTTCTTTTCCTCCCAAAAAGTTGTCTGTGCAGGCTAAAGTTGTCTGTGTGCAAACTTTAAAGTTGTCTGTGTGCAATCTATAAAGGTGGTTTGAGGTGTCCTGGCAGCAATTTTACAGACGTATCTTTTACAATGGTGGCCTTGGAGGAAAATCCTTTCTGGGTCGCCGGGGGATTTTCCGTTGCAATACCACAAGTGGCCACCGGATAAAATTGGCTATAAGGCTGAATGCTTTTTCTAGAGGCCTGGTTCAGACACAAACCCATTACTTACAAGATGGATTTTTGTGTGATATGTGATACTGAAACGTAGTTGTCAGTTGCAAAGGTTGTTACTTTATTTCCTGATTTGTCCTGTCTCTCCTCCTGTAGGTGTTTACTGCTGCGGTCCAGCCCCCGTCGTAGCCATCCTGAACGGAGAAACAGACCTCAAATATGACACGCCATTTGTCTTCGCTGAGGTCAATGCCGACTGCATTGACTGGCTGGTCAGTGAGCAGAGCTTGAGCCTAATCTCATCAATGCCACATTTAGTGAATTTAGTGTAAAAGAAAAAAAGAAAGACAGAAAAAGAAAACTATCAAATGTTACTTTTGTCTTTTTGTTGTTTCTAAAGTTTGTGTTTGTGTGTCCTGTCAGGTCAAAGCTGACGGCTCAAAAGTGAATATCTTCTCTGACACGACGAGAGTTGGTCAGAATATCTCTACCAAGTCTGTCGGCTCCAATAAGAGGATGAACATCACTGACAGCTACAAATACAAAGAGGGTGGGTTCACCTGACAAACAGGTCACACAAGCAGCTGTACATGATTACAATAGGGGCTCTGAATATTGACTGAATCAATATATTTACAGGAACAGAGAAAGAGAGGTCTGTCTTTCACTACGCCACCACCAGAGACCTCTCCAAGGTTGATGAGATTGAGAAGAAGGAGGAGGAGACGGATGTAGTAACCCCAGGCATCCCCCCTCAACCTCTTTCACCGCCAATGTCCATGCATTTCGAAGAGGTTCGTCACAGAAACTCCCTGAAGTTTCCCTTTATAGATATTGAACAGGAAGTTTTTTTATGTTATATTTAGATTTTTTGTGTGATACTATTATAAATTTCATTTTGAAACAAACTTATGGATGGGGTTTAGGATTGAGCACAAATCGTAACGACCACGGTTTGAATCCCGTTGGGGACCTTTGTTGCCGTTTCCAATCCCTCTCCCCTCCAGCCAAGTCTATTGTCTCTTTTCTAATGAAAGCAAACATGTCCAACAAACCTTTGAAATATTAACTTTTTTCTGCTTTACTGTAAATAGTTCACAACTCATCTTTCACATGTGAAGAGACACAACATGAAAGATCGCAGCATCTACACGATAATCAGAACTTATATTAACTTACATACAATGACATTTTAAACAACAAGGCAGCGCCATTTCTCAAGTTTAAGTCATAAAGAGGCCAACATACATACTAAATAGTCTAGCAACAAACACATTTTAATTTTTCGAGATCTTATGCATGAGTAATATAAAATGAATGAATAGATTTAAAAATTAGATGAGATAAGTTTATCCAGAGTGAAGTTGCTGTGCAGCAGTTGCAATTTCAAGTAGGAGTGCAAGTATAAAGGTCTAAGAAAACAATAAGGTGAAATAAGTTGCAAATCCAAATTTAATACAATATATAGTATTTATTGTATATATACAATATATATTAAAGTGCTCATATTATGCTTTTTGGCTTTTTCCCTTTCCTTTATTGTGTCATATATCTTTTTGTGCACGTTATAGGTTTACAAAGTGAAAAAGCCCAAAGTCCACCCCAAAGGGACTTACCATCTCCAACAGAAAACGCCCTCATACTCTGCTTCTTAATGGCTAGTAGTCCTTACCTAGCTACTGCACATGTGTGACTCCCAACAAAGATGGAACAGAAGTGTGATGCCTCACTCTGTAGCTAAAACAGAGAGCTCAACACACAGGGTGAAAAGAGGAGCTGCAGCAATGTGCAGTAGAACGAAAATTTTGAGTTTTTGGAAAATTAAACCATGTAAACCTATCCTGGTATAACCTCTAAATACAATTATGAACCTAAAAATCAGCATATTATGAGCAGTTTAATACAAAAAGACCACATTTTAAAATGTTGAATATCCGTACTTGTTTCATTAAAAAAACATTAGTAATGACCAGGGTATCCTTCAACAACCCAGTCAAGTAAATTTTATTTATATAGCCTTATATCAGGCAGTTGCAGGGTACCTAAGGGGGCTGCAGCCTCTGTTGTGAAAGAGGCAAAGCAGCGGGTGTGGGAAACCTTTCGCCAACTCAGGAGAGGGAAACGGGGAACTATCCAAGCTACAGTAAGGATGGGACGCTGCTGACCTCAACTGAGGGGATAATAGGGCGGTGGAAGGAGCACTTTGAGGAACTCTTGAATCCAACTAACACACCCTCTATGTTAGAGGCAGAGCTGGAGGATAATGGGGGATTGTCGTCAATTTCCCTGGTGGAAGTCACTGAGGTAGTCAACTCCACAGTGGCAAAGCCCCGGGAATTGATGAGATCCGTCCAGAAATGTTGAAAGCTCCGGGTGTGGTGGGCCTGTGTTGGATGACACATTGCGTGGAAGTTTGGGACAGTGCCTAAGGAGTGGCAGACCAGGGTAGTGGTTTCACTGTTCAAAAAGGTACGACCAAAGCGAGAGCTGTGTTCGGGTTCTCAGCAGTACGTTGGACTCATTCCAGGTTAGGATTGGCCTCTGCCAGGGCTGCAATTTGTCACCAATCCTGTTTGTGATATTCATGGACAGGATATCGAGGCATAGTCGGGGTGGAGAGGGGTTGCAGTTTGGTGGGCTGGGGATCTCATCGCTGCTTTTTGCAGATGACGTGGTCCTGATGGCATCATCGGTCACCTTCAGCACTCACTGGATCGGTTCTCAGCCGAGTGTGTAGTAGCTGGGATGAGGATTAGCACCTCTAAATCTGAGGCTATGGTTCTCAGCAGGAAACTGAGTGCCTACTCCGGGTGTGGAATGAGTACTTACCCCAAGTGAAGGAGTTCAAGTACCTTGGGATCTTGGGGGGGAGATTGGTCGGAGAATCGGTGCAGCGGGGGCAGTATTACATTCACTTTACCGCACCGTTGTGACAAAAGTAGAACAGAGCCAGAAGGCAAAGCTTTCGATCTACCGGTCAATTTTCGTTCCTATTCTCCCCTATGGTCATGACCGAAAGAACGAGATCCTGGGTACAAGCGACCAAAATGGGTTTCCTCAGGAGGGTGGCTGGCGTCTCCCTTAGAGATAAGGTGAGAAGCTCAGTCATCCGTGAGGAACATGGAGTAGAGCCGCTGCTCCTTTGTGTCGAAAGGAGCCAGTCGAGGTGGTTTGAGCATCTGGTAAGGATGCCCCCTGGGCACCTCCCAAGGGAGGTGTTCCAGTCACGTCCAGCTGAGAGAAGGCCTCGGGGAAGACCCAGGACTAGGTGGAGGAATTAAATCTCCACCCTGGCCTGGGAACGCCTCAGGATCCAGTCAGAGCTGGTTAATGTAGCTCTGGAAAGGGAAGTTTGGGGTCCCCTGCTGGAGCTGCTGCCCCCCGCGATGGTGGATGGGGCCTTATATTACAAATCACAAATTTGCACCTTCAGTAGCTCATCTTCCCAGATCTTTTAAACCAATACAAACACATTTTATAACAGTTGTTACCTGTAACCATGGATAGGGGATTGGTGCTTATGTAGTAGCAGCAACATATCCAAGACGTTTACGTTATCAGGGTGACGCATTGAGGAAGTAATATCTGCGTTGATGAATCTGGTCAGGGGAAGTTTCCTAAACTGACATTCCCTGAACAGGGAGCATGGAGCAGGGAGTACAGTTTGTACACTATGGAACAGAACAAGGCTAATGTCTCAGTCCTCTCATTGTGTGCTGTTGCAGGTGACCCCACCAAAGTACTGTAAGGATGTGAGATTGATGCTGGTGCTGCAGAGTAAGAGCAGTGCTGCCATTCGACTGTCCATCAACATCAGCGTCCAAGCCATGAGGTACAACGGCTCATCAGCTGGGACCATCCAGACCGAGGTGAAGGAGGAGACACTGCAGAGTGGAAAAGGTGAATCTTCTGTGGGTGCTTCCCTGGACAGAGATGTTGCTGTTGAATTTTGAAGGCAGATATCTCAAAGATAGATATCTCAAAGGGTGGGCAAATAAAACCAACACTATCTGTGTGTCTTGATACCAGAAGGGTTAGGTGAGAAAACACTGTATGCTTCTTGGAATTTTACTTTAAATCTCTCTTCTCTTTCTTTGTCTCTTGGAGATCTCTCTGTCCCTATCCAGGTCCCATTCTCGGCCTACCATAAACTCATGATAGAGTGTGACAACATGAAGGTTTCAGTATTGGTCACGGACAAAGAGAAGCCAGATAACACATACCTGGCTGTGCATGACGTCGTGCTGCTTGACCCTCCTATCTCCATCACGGTGAGTAAAAAACCTCTGCCTCTAAAATCAAGTTATCTAGCTTTGTAACAAAATAATAATATCAGTTCAGTGTACATAACAAGACTACGTCTACAGCCACGCTTTCGGCTCTGTGACGCCATACTAAATGAGCTAACATTTTCTAATTAGCACTAAACTACAAATGATGCTGATAGCATTGTCATTCGTTTTGCAGGTATTTGGTAATAATATGAAGTATTGTACTAATTGAAATTCATCCTGAGGGGGACATTAATGTGTTCACACATTTCATGGCAATCCATCCAATAGTTGTTCAGACATTTCACTCAAATCCAGAAATGTCTAAGGAGATCATTAAAATGATTATATTGAATCCTCTGGTAACCATGAGTGTCCGTGTAAAATTTAGATATTTCACAAGATGAGATAAACATTTTACCAACCAGTGGCACTAAAGGTCAGGGGTCAGCTATTTTATGGTATATTCTTCCCTCTTTCATGTTACTAGATATGACAATGATAACCCGGACTACGACGGAATATTAACCGTTTATTATATCAACAGCATGTCTTTACAACAGCATGGCTAACACCAACAACCGAGGCCAAAGTTACCCATAATCCATCAGGTGTATCTCAACTATGGATCCAATAGTAGACCAAAATACACAACAACCTAGTCTCACATTGCTAGACCTATCTCTACAGCGCTGTGTCAGCACTGCAGTAGGGTCTGGCTGCACCACCTATCTATTCTGGGGTAGGGGACAAAACCTCTGGCTTGTTTTTATTTCTTTAAACCAATCATAGCCATCCTGGGTCGCACTAAGCTCCAGATGCAGCAACGGTGCCCTTACAAAAGACATAGCAGAGAAGGCAGAAGGGGAGGGACATCATGTCAGGCTTTATTTTATCCAAGCAATGTACACCTATTGAGCCAGACTAGGGATCACCAGTCTCTGATTGTGTTAAGTGGCAATCCATCCAAAATGTCAACCTGCTGGTGGTGCTGAGAGTCAGCGGATCACCAAAGTCCGCAGACATCATCATATGGGAACCATGAATGTCTGTACAAACGTACATGGCAATCCAAAAGTCTTTGAGATATTTCAGTTTTTCATCCCCTTCCTGTCCAGTGAAACCCATGTATCTCCAGATGTGTCGATGTTGATGTTGGTGTTTGTGATGAAGTGAAGGATGAAGTGTTCCTTTATGTGATAAGAATGTTCTCTTTCTTAAGCTAAACAAAGTCTTTAAAAAGCCTCTTGATTCAGCTGGTAAATGCATCATCACAAAGCTGAAAACAGGACTGTTTTTCTGACACCATAAAAAGTTTGACTTTAGAGATACATGATTCTCACAAGACAGCGACATATGATGATCTCATAGAATATGATGCATTTCTGCATCGTTTTAGGCTGTTTTTCTCTCTTGTCTTGATGCATAATGGGTATCGCTGTTTCAACAGGTTGCGGTTCAGTTGCTTGACTGAGTGTACATGAATAATCTGTTAAAATGTGTGTGTTCCAGGTTTCTGGTATAACCAAACTGAACAGAGAGGCAGAAGGGGAGGTGGTTTTCATGAACCCGGTCACCGAGACGCTGAAGGAGTGCACTCTGACTATCTCTGGAAGTGGCCTGTTGAAAGAGGACATTGAAGTCAAGTGAGTGTGTGTGTGTGTGTGTGTGTGTGTGTGTGTGTGTGTGTGTGTGTGTGTGTGTGTGTGTGTGTGTGTGTGTGTGTGTGTGTGTGTGTGTGTGAATGAACGTGCATCCATGTTTGCAACTGTAGCGAATTTGCGCTTGTCAGTCAGTTGACCAGTTATTCATTTCAGTGATAGTTGTGTGTTTGGGTGTTTTCTGTACGTGTATAGGGGTTGTGTGATAAGGGCTGGGTTGAAATGTTTTACATACTCATGCACTTCTGATGTATATGCCGACACCAAAACTTTTTTGGATACCTTACTTTGAGAAATGTACAAAAATCCTTTTTTATTTAACAAAAGAATTCAAACATGTCATATGTTGAAAAACAAGCAGCTACATAACAGCTTTGCCTAATAAAACTATCTGAAACTAGTGAAATTTTGACTTAAATCCAGAACTCTCTGATCAAAGAATAAGCAAATAAGATTATGAATCTGATCTTTGTTTATTTTAAATCTTTGTGTTACCACAGGATTCCAGATTTGAAGACAAACAACCGAATATGTGTCAAGTTCCCCTTTGTTCCCTACAAGCCCGGTAACAAGACTCTCGTGGCCGACTTTGACTGCTCCACCTTCAGAGACATCAAGGGCAGCTGCACTGTCGATGTAAAGCTGTAAATTCTCTGTATGGTTGAGTAAGAGTCACAAACGTTGTAGGTTCAAGTTTGTATCTTGCTCTATCGCAGAGAAAGGCAGCTGCAGTCAGTTTAGATTTACAATGGTGACTGCAAAGAAAAACCCATAAACCATTGAAACTTCCAGCAGAGCTCTACTTACTGTAGTTGTGTTCACAGTTTTCCTGTGCAATGAGGGATTAGTACCAACATTTTAGGTGCACATACTTTCAGTTTAACCTGTGAATAAAGTGATTTAGCTCATTTGGATTATATCTGGATATACTGTGGTATGTCGGACTGCTCCTATACTGTATGTTGCCCTGTTGGACTTTGCTCTAGTGATGTTGCTTTGTTCCCAGATCTCAGAAATTGCCCAGTTGAGTATAATGTTACCATAATCTTGCATTGCCAAACCTATCTCTATAGCGTTGGGTAAGAAGGTCTGGCTCCTCCACACATGCATTCCATTCCATTCCATTCTTTAAACCAATCACAATTGCCATTTTAAGCATGTAGCTTGCTAGCTCAAAGTTTGTTGTTGTTTCCCAGCAACACACAGAGAGCGGAAGGTGAGTTTCAAAGCCTGACCTGGCATGTCAGACTTTATCCTGGAAATGTACTTCTGTTGATCCAGACTAAGGTTACCATAACCAAAGGAAAAGTTGCATAAAGATGAGAAAACCAACCCCCAAGTTGTTATAAACCACAATTGTCCTTTAAATCTAGAAATATTGGTATAGCCAACATACACTTCTAATGGTATTTGCTCCAATAAATATTTATTAATATTAATATAAAAAAATGATTGAGGTTGTTAATAAGTGTGGCTGTCTCTTAAAGGTCCTATGACATGCTGCTTTTTGGATACTTTTATATAGGCCTTACTGGGCCCCTAATACTGTATCTGAAATCTCTTCAACTAATTATCCAAGAAACCAGGGCAAGACAAAAAGATTTATAGTACCTCTTTCTAAAAATAGAAACAACTGCTGCTTTTTGTCTAATGGTGTATTCACTGCTGTTGGAAAGATGGGGTGGAGACCAGCTTTTATTTAAAGGCCCTATGACATGCTTTTTGGATGCTTTTATATAGGCCTTAGTGGTCCCCTAATACTGTATCTGAAGTCTGTTTCCCAAAAGTCAGCCTTGGTGCAGAATTACAGCCACTAGAGCCAGTCTCACAATGAGCTTAGTACGTGCCATTTCTGTGTCTGTAGCTTTAAATGCTATTAAGGAGGAGAGAGGGGGGGGGGGGGCAAGATGGAGGGTGGGGGTGTTGCCTTGACCAGCTTGTCATGGGCAAAGCAGAGAAAGGGGAGGTAACCTTTCCCCTAATGACATCATAAAAGTAAGATTCCAGATCGGCCCATCTGAGCTTTCATTTTCTCAAAGGCAGAGCAGGATACCCAGGGCTTGGTTTACATCTATCACCATTTCTAGCCACTGGGGGACCATAGGCAGGCTGGGGGAACTCATATTAATGTTAAAAAACCTCATAAAGTGACATTTTCATGCCATGGGACCTTTAAAGGTCTGAGTTAGAGCCCAACTGACACTGAATGGTGGAGGTGGACACTGATAACTTTCTTACCAAAGAAATGCAGTGGAAGCGGGGTATTTTACGCTTGAAGAAAATACATATTCTTAACAGACACGTCACCAATTTATCTACTCAGTTATGACGCTGCAGTGATTTTGGAATCTGCTGGAGAAACAGTGTAGAGCTGATGCTATCTATAAATAACTTTACACACACTTTGGCCACACATACACTGATATAAAAATGTGATGAACCAGTATTAGCCTGCAGTACATTTATGCTACGTTTACACGTGGCCGGCTATTTGCATAAACGGACATTTCAACCTCTCTGTTTTCAAAAATAACATCGTGCACAGCTGTCAGTTTTCAAAAAAGTGTTTGTTTACATGTACCCGTGTATATATGCTGCAAATGTCGTCAAGAGCATGCCAAACCTGTAGGTGGCAGTGTAACGAGAAGCTCAAGCCCACGTTAGCCAATCAGAATCCTGAAAATAGCAACAACAGCAACGAATCACTTCCTTTCTCTTCTCTTCCTCTCTCTTCTCTTCCTCACTTCCTCGGTTGCCTAAACCTCCGTTTGTCTCAGTTTACATGCAAACGTGCAAACGAAGTTTTCCAGGCCTTAGTGGTCCCTTAATACTGTATCTGAAGTCTATTACCCGAAATTCAGCCTTGGTGCAGAATTACAGCCACTAGAGCCAGTCCCACAATGAGCTTAACTTAGGATGTGCCATTTCTGTGTCTGTAGCTTTAAATGCTATTGAGGAGGAGGGGGGGGGGGACCAACTGCCATGCTTTGCTTGTTTTCAAGCCATGATGTCCGTCAGTACCCAATCCGTAACGCCTGTAAGATCCGTTCTGCGCATGCGCATAATTACGTAGTAGAAAACTAACAATGTCCCTGTGCGATTTGTACCACACATGCGTTGAAACCCTTTACGACCAAACATCACAACTTTTTTATTAAATCTTTATTATACAATAGTCATAGCTACAAACAATCGAGACTTGTCACGGATCCAAAACCGCGTAGCGTCGTTGTTGTTGTGTTGTTTATGTTAATGTTTTTACTTTTAATACTTCGTCTTGACTAATAACCATAGACTGTCTAGTCTATTATTAATACGATGAAGTGTAAACGTACATAAGTGTCCTTTTGAAGACGGGATGACAGCTCTTCCAGCCACCACTGCTGTATACCACTATAGTAGTTACATGCTAATGGCAGTAAACATGTCATCTTAGCTGGCAATGTTGTTAAATTCTCCCCAATTTCGGGTCACATTCCTGCTGAAACATGTCAGATTGTGTAGTGTTTGGTTCAGAAGCCTTTATCTGTGATTTTTGACGTTAGAAAGTGCTGCTTGCAATGTTAGCATACTCATAGCTAACTATTGTAGCTGCATGCTAACGCGACATAGCGGAGCATATATAGCTAGCTATGTATGTACGTATGTAGCAGGACTTTGTACCGTAAAAAATCACCAATAAAGGCTTCTAAATCAAAAACTAAACAAATACAAATACAGTAAAGTGACCGGAATTTGGGGTGAAATGTTCAGCATTGAGCTATGAGCATAATAGTTTTCTAGGAGTTTGCTGGTCTCTCACAGAGATCTCATTTGTAGCCCTTTTTTTACCTGATACTTTCATCAAAGTACAAGCACATGAAGTGAGAGGTATTCACATGCTTAAACTTTATTTAAAGCATGATTAACCTGAAGCAGGACGGAGTCATGACTTAAAACACCAAAGCAAGGCTTCTAGCTCAGGCTAGCTAGCGTTAGCAAATTACCTTCAAAGTTGCAAAGAAATGATGAAACGTAAAATTTGAAGCCTTTATTTAATTTGCTACATGGTGTTGTACTGGATGGCCGGACGACCCTCCGTATATCATTAACAGATACTTTAGGCAACTCCAGTAAACACCTTGTAAACTTCATCTCTGCCATCATAACGGTCTACTGTCACTGTCTAATGTTTTCTTCTGGTAACCAGAAATGTCCAAACATCCTTACGCCAATGCGTGCATAGAGCTGTGAAGTTTGCCGGTGTTCGCGCAAGTGTAGAACTGATCAGGCAGTGTCGTAAAACACGTTGAGTTTCTGCGCATGCGCTGAATTGTGCGCATGCGCAGAACGGATCTTACAGGCGTTACGGATCGGGTACTGATAATGTCTCTCTCTTTCTCATGGGCGGGCCAAATTCTCTGGGCAGGCAAAGCAGAGAAAGGGGAGGTAACCTTTCTCCTTATGACATCATAAAGGGAAGATTCCAGATCGGCCCATCTGGGCTTTCATTTTCTCAAAGGCAGAGCAGGATACCCAGAGCTTGATTTACATCGCCATTTCTAGCCACTGGGGGACCATAGGCAGGCTAGGGGAACTCACATTAATGTTAAACACCTCATAAAGTGAAATTTTCATGCCATGGGACTTTTAACACTTCTTGCTTTTTATTCATTCTTCCAGTCAGTCAGACTACTGTCTCAGGACTTGACTGCTACAGTTCCTGCATTTGCGAGACAAGTGTAAATTTTTTTAAGCAATTATAAATGTAATCCTTCTTTATTAGCTCACTCCACTGATGAACTGTGCAGGATCTAAGCTGTTCCTGATGTTGTTCCTGGAATTTGCTGGAGCCACTGAACCCTGAATCTGGAAGTCCCACAGGATCTTAGCTCTGTCATTCTTAGCCAACTTTGGAGGTGCCTCCCACTTTGACCATGGGACTTTCTGCTTATACTCTGCACAGATGTTTTTGTACACTGTACAGAAACAGACAGTATTTTAAGAGCAAGTGGCAAAATAGGTCCTTTACCACTTGCTTTTCCATATATATATCGAAAAGCAGGTGGTGAACCTATTTTGCCACGTGCTCTTAAAAGACATTCTGTTCTGTGCAGAGTATGGGCAGAAAGTCCCATGGTCAATATATAATTTATATACAGTATATATATATATACTGTATATAAATTATTAATATATATAGACGAACATGTGGTAAAGGACCTTTTTTTGCCACTTGCTCTTAAAAGACATCTTTTGCTACATTCTACAATGTTACATCCAATTTGGCCACCAGAGGGCGGATTACGCTCATCTAAAGTTTTATAATCTCCAAAGGACTTAAACACAGTGTGAAAAGTGAAACAAAAACGTTACTGTAGTTACTACAGTCAGCTACCCTGCCAGTTCCTTAAAATTAAGTACTTAATACTATTGACAGACATGATGGCTTTGTTTTTTCAGCATTTCAGTGTTTTGGTTTTGTGTAAAGTCCATTAAAGTATTGTTTGTATATGTGTGTGTGTGTGTGTGTGTGTGTGTGTGTGTGTGTGTGTGTGTGTGTGTGTGTGTGTGTGTGTGTGTGTGTGTGTGTGTGTGTGTGTGTGAGGGGTAGGGGTGAGGCTCTGTAACTAATCTCTTGAGATCATACCAGTAAGCCTACATCAGTGGTGGATCTAGAAAATGTTACATGGGGTGACAAATGGGTAGCGAGAGATCTTGGCAGAGTGGCAGGGGAAGACGGTACATAGGAACCCCCATATGTAAACACACTGCTATGCCCTACTATGCCCCGCAACACCCTGCTACGCCCTGAACTGCTACAACTATTATTTCTAGTCATAGTTCCATTATCTTAATTGTTACTATAATTGCAGCCGTTCATCATACCAACTGCTATAATTATTATGAATCATAATTCTCTATAGCTGTATATCTGTATCCGTCTCTGTGTCCCAACCGGCAGTGGCAGATTGCTGCCCACCAAGGGCCTGGGTCTGTCTGAGGTTTCTGCCCAAAAGGCAGTTTTTCCTCGCCACTGTTGCACCAAATGCTTGCTCTTGGGGGAATTTGTAAATTTTACTTTGTAAAAAACCTGTTGTAAAGTAAATCTGTAAAGTGTCTTGAGAGGAGTGAACTCTTGTTACGATTTAATACTATAAATAAAATTAAATTTACCTGAAATTTAATTAAATGGCTTGATCATATTTAGTGATACAGACAAATAGAACAGAAAATAGAACAGAATGTGTCTTATTTTATCAGTAATTATGATCAAACAAAAGGTCAAAGAAATGCTATGATAGAGAAACTGTGAGACATCATTAGATAATCTATGTGTATATGTAAATCTTTACATATCTAACCCTATAACATATGCAAACGAATGGAAATAGCCAAAAGCTGAAAACATGTTATGCTACTGTACTGCAATTTATACGGAAGGAGAATATAAACAAACCATATGGTTCAGGGGTAAAGGCCTCTTCCTCCCTGTCATCTTCATCTGCCTGAGGCTTTGACTCCCTGGCCAAGGGGACCTTGTGTCACCTTAGGTCCAGAAACAGGGAGGATCAAGCCAGCTCCCTAACATCTTTGTCATCATTATTCCGCATGTCCAGAAGGTGGGAAATCCGCATTCTGGTACAAATTCATATCACTTTTGGTACCCCCAGCCCCACTTCCCATTAGGGGTGAAAAATTATATCTTGGGTGCTATGTGTGTTAAGTCCAAACCACTTTCGCACTAAGCGCACCGTTTTGTTATTCATTTCACTCAGCACTTTCTGTTGGATATGAACGTTGGAGAACAGATGTACTTTAGACAGCGCCACCTGTCTAATAGCCTCCAACTTCATAGTCAGTGGCAGTGGACATTTGTCGATCATGTCCAACTTGGATGTGAAATCGGCCAGGATGTTGTTTGCTTTCTCCTTCCATTCACCTGCAATGTTAATTTTGTGTCCAAGATAGGTGTATGTCTCATGCAGAGAATATACACATATAGGTTTTGTCACTACAGTGAACATTGGACATTTGTCAGTTTTTGAACAGTACTGCCGGTTCCCTCCACTCCTCTCATACAGAACAGCACATTTTGTTTCCTTAAAGGGATACTTATTTAGCATTAAACTTTGTATCAGCAGAAACACGGTAAAGGACTACAGCCAGTACTAGGAGCTACTTCCGCACAGCCCATAGGGGGTTGGACTGTCAGCTTTTTCCAGAGATTGCCGAGGTAAAAACGAGCGTCAGCCATCTTGAATCATCGCTTCGCTTCTCAGCAGAAACTGTTAGATAGACAGATTTATTCATCCCGAAGGAAATTTTAGAACAATTATGTGCATTCAAACTACCGCACACGTGTACCACCGGGATACATTGGTACGGATCAGAGAATATGCAGGACACTTTATTACAGACGGAATACTTGACACACTATGCGAGCTTCGCCCGTCGGCTATCGAGACCAGCGGTGTTGCTCGATGCATGTGGCCGGTAAAGGGACAGTGGGGAACGTTGAACGAATGTGTTGGTGGAAAGCTAACGCTAGCCGGCCACCTGTTCCATCAATCCTGCTTGCAAGTGTCCGCTCACTACATCCAACTAAACACCCAACGCGAGTTCAGAGACTGCTGTGTTTTTGTTGTTGTGGAAATATTGCTGTACCGGACTATCCGCCGGGTAAGACTAGTCGAGGTGGGCTGTGTTAACATGGACTGCCTGGTGCAGAAATGGGGTGCTTGTATCCAACTAACTGCTAACTGCTGGTGGAGTTTGTGACTGTAAAATGCCGACCATTCTACATCCCATACAAATTTACGGCTGTGTTTATACTCGGTGTTTATACCACAGCCCACCAAGCGCTAATGCTAGTAGCTATGTGTTAGCTGAACTTTATAGACTATGTGTATGCACTAAATGTAGCCTGTTTCGTATGTCGTTTTTATATAAGGTCGTTTTTATATATTTTAAATGTGTAACACCACTTGAGCCACGGTGAAACGTTGTTTCGTGTATATGGTTGAAATGACAATAAAACACACTTGTTGAGTTGATCGTCTCACTGTCTGTCAGTAAAGGGTAGGCGTGGGAGTAGATGCTAAAGCAGTGCATTCTGGGATTTGGTGTCTTTCATTCACAGGAGCCAAAAACACATTTTCTGGCTTTTCTCGGCCTAGAAGCCACCAATTTCTAAAAATAATTCACATTTCTACTACATACGTGACCCAATTTAAAGATATATTCATCTTTCCAATGGTGAAATATCCCTTTAATCTCCAGGCCTGACCATTCCAGAAAAAAGTTTGTCCTGGCGAGCACGTTTTTTAATCACGCTCTCTTCTCTATAGGCAATCTGGACATCATCTGCATAGACCTGTTCTGGGATAGGAAATATCGCGCAAGGGAGGGCACATTGACCTATTCACTTTTGCCAATGGTCGATGGCAATTATAAAATGAATTGCACTCCAAGGAAGGACACACAGGTTTGTTGAACTATCTTTGTGGGGATCTGTCATTGACATAATGCATTCCCTAGCCCCTTACCCTAACCTTAACCATCACAACTAAATGCCTAACCTTAACCCTTACCCTCACCCTAACCATAACCTAATTCTAACCTTAATCCTACAATCAAGTCTTGTGGGGTCCAGCATTTTGGCCCCACAAAGCTGTCGGGACCCCACAAGTATACTAGACTCCCGGTTTTTGGACCCCACAAATATAGTTAAACAAGCCAAGACAGAGACACACACACACACACACACACACACACTCACTCACTCACTCACTCACTGGAAGAGAGAGAGAGAGAGAGAGAGAGAGAGAGAGAGAGAGAGAGCTGTTTTGTAGAGTGGAGAGGAGAAGGATCGCTCTGTGACCGGCGCGGATAACTGCACGACTGGTACAGGCACGAATCTACGCTTCACAGCTATTCACTGCGCTTCAGCGTGCGGTGTGTTCTTGGTGTAAGTCAGACTGAATGATAGAAATATGTGTTTCATCTCCATCTAAAAACTTTCATTTTGAAAAAAGAAAAGAACTTGAAGCTATAATCGGTATTATTATAATAACAATGTATCTGATAACGATTCAAAACAGTGTGTGGTCAATTGTAGTGATGAACCTATAGAAAATTATTACCTAAATCTGAAGCTCAAATCAGCTTTCCAGAGTTTTTTAATGAGTTGTAGCTCGTTTATTTGCCCGTCCACAACTTTACTGTTTTGGTTCCCTCTCACCTCGCTCATATCATTGTTTTCGGGCACAACAGGCAGCTGTTTCCAAAAAAAAAGCTCTAAAGATCCACAGTACACTACCTGCTCAGCACCAAGACACTAGCTGGTGAACACAGTGGAGTATTTAGCAGCTAAAGCAGGGCTCATCACCAACTTTTTAAAGTGGTTGCCAGGCTTGTCAACCAGGCATAAGCTTTTGGTTGCCGAAATTGACAATACGGTTTCAATGTTTTAAACTGCCTATATTTGGAGCAATTCATTTCCTATGTAACTATACCACACATTTTAATAATGAAACAATGAGAGAATGGCTGGCAATATAATTTCCCTCTCAAATAGGGGTGCAACGGATCACAAAACTCAGTCTTTTGTGACTCAACTTGAGTCACAGAGCGGATCAATTTTCGGATCAGCACAGGAAAGGGGGGAGGGGGTTTAAATGGTTATTAAAAATGAAATAACAATACCTTTTAACAATAATTACTTCTTTCTAATAATTACTTATTTAAATTGATGTTAAATGACAAAAATAGATGAGAAAAGGGTATTTTACAATAACTTTGAATGCACCACAAGGTTTACCAGTTTTAAGTAAATGCAACCTTTATTTTTAGTCTTTTTTCTGACAACAGCAGTGACCATAGTGCTAATTTGTGTCTTTCAGCTCATAGCTTTAGTGGCAGTCAGACTGTTGTCAGACGTCCCGCTGTTGGAATCCTCTACAGTGAAATACAGTCACACTTTTCCACCGTTTAGCTATAAGCATTTTAACCGTGTTTAATCCAGTTACTACTGTAGCTAACGGTAGGCTAACGTTGCTGCCAAGTGTAACGTGTTATTAGTGCGTGGCGTGTCCGTTCTTATTTTGGCTCCCATGTTAACAGGTTAGAGCTTGCTCGCTGCCTGCGTGACAGGTGACACTGCCTGCGTGACACTGCCTGCGTGACAGGCTACGAAATATTCTGTAGCCTATTTGCCGTCAATACTGCCGACGTTGTCTTTGCTGTTATAAAAACAGTATATACAGTATTTATGTTTAACATGAAGTATAGGCCTACTACTGCTTGAGTGCAGTATATTTCAATAGGAAACATACATGTGCACAGACATGTTTCTGGTGTGCAAAGACTTAGAAAACGCCACGCAACTGACACGCAACAGAAACGCCACGCTCACGCCACACAGGCAGTGTGCAGGAGGCCTAACGTCTGTTTCGGAGCATCAGAGAGCAGCGCAGGCATTTAAGTGGCACCATGATGAGGCACCGAAATCCACGTTGCTATTCCGTTCGGTAGATACCGGGCACCGGTGCCATATTAGCACCTCATTTTAACATGCGCAGTATTTTAACATGCGCCGTTAAAGTGAACAGAAAACTGTGTTGCCTGTATGTTTTCACGGCAAACATGCGTGTGTGTAAAGCCGCTTTACAACAGCTGAAATGTGTTGCTCATGAGCGTAGTGTTTAAACTTTACGGAAACAACCAAAGAAAATATTGACTTCTTTTGTAATAAGATTTTCCAGTTTTGTAAGTTTTGATTTGTTTTTATACATAAAAAAATATTGAACAGGTGGTTGCCTAAGGGCCACAAAACGATTGCCAGTTGACTCAATTAATTGCCCTTGGCAACCAGGCAACCGTTACTGCCAAGCCCTGTAAAGGGCCAGATATTTTTCTCTGGAGTTCACTAGGCTACTCCCCCGATACTGCAAGTCACCACAAATCATTAAGAAATTAGCAAGAATTATTGTACGGATTACTCACTTTAGAGTTTACAAATGACATATTGTTCTCAACGCCTGGGTTGAGCTGAATGTGCTCCTGCAGTTGCGTAAAAATGTGATGGCGTCATATGGAGTCATCTACTTACACAGAAAAGGTTCTGGTATGTCAGTTAATCTTTATTGTCCCACATGAAGAAAGAGTTTTTGCAAGGCAGCGTAAAAACACAATAAATGTCAGGGTTTTGGTATTTTGTTCCGTCTTATTGTGGTAGTCTTGTTTTTCTGTAATGTTCTGTTTACTGTTTTATTTTGTAGTCTGTCTTGTCTCCCTTGTCTTGTCTAGCTTAATTCCTGTCTGTTTGTTTCCCGCATTTTTTGATTGTTCTGCCCCACCCTGATTTGTTCCACCTGTTGAATCACCTGTCCCTTGTTAGTGTTCATTACCTGGTGTATTTAGTTCCTGTTCTGTCTTTTATCAGATTACACAGTTAGTGCTGTTCTGTATCTTCGTGTCCTGTCCTGACCTGTCGTGGCTTCTCTTGTCCTGCTTCCCAGCACGCTTACCTTGTATTTATTTGTTGAGTAAGTTTTGCCTACCTTTGGACTCTTTTGTTTGTAGTTTTGTTAATAAATTTTGAACTTTGTTTTGAACTGCATTTGGGTCCAAGCCTCGCTAATTCCAGCTGAAACGTGACAATTAAACACTACAAAACAAACTGTGTATGTTTTGCTCGCAATACAACATACAATATAAAGTTAATTTATTTTATTAATCAAAAATGTCCTTGATTTAACCTCAACCATGTTAATAAACAATCATTTATTAATCATCAAAATGCAATATTGGATGAACAAGGGCTGAACAACACAAGTAAAGGAGTTATTTATATCATAAAAACAAGTGAGTTGAAGTTAAATTAAACAAAACAATCATTTAGTGTGTGTTTGAAAAGTAAAATAGACTAAGTTCTCTGTGTGTAGCGTTAGCTGTAACTTCTCGTGTTACATTTAGGTGAAGTCAAAACTCAATCAGTTCATCAAGATGAGTAATTTCCTTCCAGGCTCCATCCCCCAAGTTCTGCATAAGCTTTAATACCCAGAAGCCTCAGGACCTTTCCCAAAGTTCTTCAACACCTTATCTAAACATTCTGATTCCGTCGGAGCTGAGGAACTGGATCCCCAAATCCCCAATAACAGAAGGCAAAGTTGCAAATTATTTAAAAAATTAGGACCTGGGGATTTGCTGTACCACATATTTACAGGATTTCAATATGCCACCCAGATACATATCCCAGAGTGTAACAATTCCCTTTTCCATCCAGTCCCTCCATAAAATGGGATATCTACCAATACATAACTTTGGATTCCACCAGATACTTGATGAAGCATTTAGATATGGATCCAGTTAAAACTACTTTTAAGTGAGAGATTATCAGATGTGTTTTTGCCTCACCATATAGTTTGACAGACAGGCTTTTTAGGGGTGATAATGGGGCAAGAACAGATTGCTCAATACAAAACCAGGGTGTGGCTCTCTCAGGAGGAAATGACCAGTGGGCCAGATTCCTTCAATTAAAGCATAGTAGTAATAAAACATTTTTTGACATTCCATATCAATGTCCTTGTTACACTGTCAAACTTTTAAAAATATGACAGGGGGTCCTCCAGAGGAAGAGATTGTATAAGGTAATCTACAGGGGCAAACGCCCTGCAACTTAAGAAAACACATATAAATAGACAAAACACAAGCAAATTAAGAAAACAACTTCATTTAATTGACAACACATGCACAGCATTCAGCAAACGCGCTGCAAATACACACAACACAACCAAATACACAAAGGCGCTGCAAATAAAAAACGATGCAAAAAGAAAAGCACACAAACCCCGAAAACAAATGCAACAAAAAAACGCTGCATCCAGATTACACAACGGAAGTTCTCCAGTCGGGTATGGCTGCATAGTAAAAAGAGAACTCCCGTCTCATGCCCTCCCGTCCATAGACTGTATATTAAATTCATAGTATTATTATTAATAACATAGCCTAATATAATATATTATTAATATACAGTCTATGCTCCCGTCTCATGCCCTCCCGGCTGGTGCCGTCCCCGACCTTCGACTTTTCAAAACAAAAGCTTCATACTTTGGTGTTTTGGATGTTTTTGAACTAAACAGTACAGCAATCATGCTAATAGTTACAATAACTTTTTCAGCAGATGTCTTACTTACAACACGATGGAGCAAGCAAAGCAGTTTTGTGTTTATGTGTGGGCGGGATTTATTCAGATTGATAAATCCCACGGTAAAGTTTATTAAACAGGGAGGGACTATAAATCCTGTCTGTTTTTTTGTATTTCAAGAGCAAATTGCTCCACAATATGAATACAGATTGATCACTTAATTTGTTGTATAATCACAATATTACACTTGAGGAGGCCTATAGCCTACTTCAGTAATTTCGGACCTCGAAATTAAACCCTCTCATGTAATATGGCTTAAACAAACGTCAACATTAAACGCTGATGCAGTTTTAAATGTTTTATTGCCACAAGTTTACAGACGGCTCTGCTGATTGAGTATCACCTGTGACCTGAGCCGAGACACACCCACCAAACAAGAGAAAACATATCTCAAACATAGACTTAATATTTGCAGTCTATGATCTCACCGTTGCACACCATTCTGAGATTGAACGTGTCCCGTCTCTCTCTCTCTCTCTCTCTCTCTCTCTCTCTCTCTCTCTCTCTCCCCTTGGGGTCAGAAATCAAGCTGTTCCACTAGCTGCTCCCTCTAGAGGTCTGGAGAACTTCCGTTGTGTAATCTGGATGCTGCGTTTTTTTGTTGCATTTGTTTTCTGGGTTTGTGTGCTTTTCTTTTTGCATCGTTTTTTATTTGCAGCGCGTTTATGTATTTGGTTGTGTTGTGTGTATTTGCAGCACGTTTGCTGAATGCTGCACGTGTTGTCAATTTAATGAAGTTGTTTTCTTAATTTGCTTGTGTTTTGTCTATTTGCATGTGTTTTCTTAAGTTGCAGGGCATTTGCCCCTGTCGGCCACCATATAATTCAGCTTGGGAACACAAACAATTTTTCATTCCCTCCAGGATTTTGTGGCCTTTTTTTTGAGATTGTTAAAGCCCAAATGCCTGGTTCTGCGGGAGCTTTTGGAAAAAAAATGGGATCGAAGTTGCGATATCTTTTATATTTTTGTTGCCAAAGACAGTGAAAATTGCTTTAAAAAGTTGTGTTTCTTTTGGTATACTTCTTTAAAAATGAAAGGAAACTTGTTTTGGGGAGAATAAAACTACTCTGGGCTGAGATTTCCTAGTAACCTTACCAAAAAGCTCAGGATGCTGCAAATGTTGCTATAATATGAAAATGGCTGGTGGATTTAAGACAAAAAATAATAATGTATTGAATTAATCAAATATGAACATACCTGTCAGCGGCTTGTTGATCTTTACATTGTTAGTTAGTGTCCTATCCTGGGCTGTGATAAACATTCATACGTTTGATGAAGTACTTATTGGACTTTAACTTATCATTGCACTTACAATAATGAGCATAGCTGTCCTCAATTTAGGTCATCGTGTACGTTTCATCTCCAGTTTTTCCTGCATCCACCGTGTGTGTTTGTGTGTGTGCGTGCGTCAGTCGCGGGGGAACTGAGCAGCAGCCCCGCCCGCTGCAGAGAGCCGACAGGATTGAAACAGCAGCCGCTTTCAGCGACTTTAGAGTGTACAAACATTACAGCGTACATTGATGCTAAAATCTATACAGGTTGCCAAGCCGGTCTGAAACGGTCTTTCGCTGTAAATTTTTTTGGTAAATGTGAGATGTTCGAGTCACACACGTCTCGTCTTCATATCAGAAAACAAGGAAATTAATTTGGCGACATACGTGTGTTACGTCAATCTGTTCTCACTCCCGCTTGGTCAGTGGTCCTCAGAGTCACATACTAACGCAAAGTCTGGCACGTGTGACTGCTGTGATTGGTTGAAGTCGCGTGAAACTCCAATTATTTGTCAAATTTGCAGTCAAAATTGCGAGTTGCCCTGAATTCACGGTTATTGGTTGAATTTGCGTGAATTGTTGCAATCATCACATCGTGAAATCCTGGAGGGACTGATTTTTATAACATTGACCTTCCTTGCTATTGAGAGATTGACAGTCGCCCATCTATTAACATAAGAGATTTTATTAAATAGTGGATCCAAATTGACTTTAACAAGCTCTTTTAACCGTGGAGAGAATAAGATATCCAGATATACGATACCTGCTTTGGCCACTGAAATGCCAACCCGTTCTCACTCTTAACTCTTAAAATATGGGCGTTTTGGCAATGGCTGTCAGCGTCAGAAACAATGCAAAAAGCACCCTTCAGCGTGTGTGCAGAAAGCACCAGGGAGAGCAGCAGCTACACGGCATTTGAAGATGACGTAGCACTAAGATCGACTATGGTAGCGAGTAGTATGAAAGCCCAGAAATCCGGATAGGGAGGTTTGTTCGGGTGGTGGATGGGTCAAACAACCCAGGACTTCTAACCCAGGAGACCGGGGATCGTGTCCCGCGTGTCACATTTCCTAAACCGTGCCAAAGGCACCTGACCAAGCGTCCATATTTTACACATTGGGAGTGAGAATGTGTTGGAAATGCACCTGATTGGAAGGCTGTTACTGGGTACTGAGCTGTTAAAGGTAACGCTTCTGACTTTTTTTTACCCTATAACCTCAAAATTTTGAAAATTAGTCAATAATCCAGAGTAGACAGGGTATAGATCCAAGGCTCGGACACAAAAAGCAATATATCATCCGCATGTAGCACAAGTTTATGCAACCGTGCTCCCACCATAACACCTAGGAAGGTAGTCTTCCCACTTATGGCTGCTGTCAATGGCTCTATGACTAAGCAAAACAACGAAGGAGAAAGTGGTGAGCCCTGTCTTGTTCCTCTTCCAAGAGCAAAAAGCCTTCTTCAGGGTGTAGCTCCCTTTAGTAAAAATAAAAAATGAGAAAAACATGGGTGTGCAAAACAGAAACAATCGTCAGATTTACTGATTATGCAAATTAGTTTTTTTTTTTTTTAAGTTGTGAGCACTAATTATTTCCCCATGATCCAAGTCATTTAGTATACAGCTGCATTACAGCGCCACTTTCTAGAAACAATGTCCACATTGTTTTAAAGTGACTATTTCTTTCCGTAGGAGGTCAGTCTGTTGCAGACAAAACAGGTCAGGTTGCGGCTGTTAAACAACATTAAGTGATTGTGCCAGCTGATGAGGAAATATATAGTTACACATCCCAGTCTGTCAGTTTCAACAGAAACATTTGTAAATGATGCAACTTCACTGTAATGGGATAGGCTGGTGAGAAGGCACTGAAAAACTTAAGATAGTCTCTTAGGTCACATAAGGATTCCTGTATAAAATGCAGAATCATTGTTAATATGTTACAGTATATAGTAGGGGTCGGAATCACAAGATATCATCACGATACTTACAGTATGTCACAATACAATATTATTGCGATTTTAAACATATTGCAACATTCTGCGATATATTGCAATTTACTACCTTTTTTCCAACTTCAGATGTTTCCCAATTTCAAATTATGTTCCCAAAAGGAAACTTTGTCAACATCTGTTTTATCTAAAAGGATACATTTCTCTGTATGCTCATCTCACTTCAATTTTATTGCTGCAAAATGGGATTGTCATGTAGACAAACTGACCACGGTGTTGTGGTCAGTTTGTCTGCATGACAATAAGAGATTAATACTTGGGGTCTGTGTATTGATACAGTATTGCCACGGAAAATATTGCGATACCATGCTGTGTCGATTTTTTCCCCACCCCTACTTTAAAGCTGATTTTAACTACCATGCTGCTTGGTGGTTTGCTTTGTAACAATGCATCATACGTATGAAATTAGCAAATTTATGTTCTCATCATCTTGAATTGTTGGTCCAGGAAAACAAACTGAACAGCAAGAAAACAGAAAAGACACAATTTGCAACTTTGTATATATCATGCCGTAATATTTCCCACAAAGAGTTCAGGGAGAGGTCGCTCGTAGTGATGAACCTACAGAGAATGATCACCAGTCTGCCACTCCCCTCGGCATTACTAATGAGTTTCTTCTCATTGTTTAGCTGTCCGACAGCAACCTTGTTGTTTTGTTTCACTCTCACCACTCTCATGGCGTCACTCTACTCACAGCAGGCAGCTTATTTCAAAAGCCGTAAAAATCCACTGTTAACAGCACACCTTGAACATAGTGGAGCAATTAGCACCTAACAGCCAAATCATTTCCTCAAACACAGAGCTGAAACAGAGAGAAAATTGGACTTACATTCATTAGATGGACAGAAATATGACCCCAAATGAATTACAATGTTGCTCCATAACTACTGGAAGTGTAGGCATCTGTTCAACATATCAACTTAAAAGTTGATATATGATGTTGTATGTTGTGTTCACAACTTGTTTCAAATTGCCCACAACATCTCTTATTGCAGGTTTAAAGTTACCTGGAAATGCGAAAAAAAATCTGTACAATAAGCTTCTGCGTTAAAATAGTTTAGACTCAGATACAGCGTTTAAACCTCCAGGAAGAGTTTAAAAATCCAGGATGCAAGACGTAATGTATGTAAATTTGAGATGGGGTTGGGCTTCCCAGATATTTTGAAGTCAATAAAAAGGACATCACCAGTCAGAGAGAGAACATGCCAGTGTGTGTTTTACTGTCATTACATCGTCATCTCCTATTCTAAGAGGCAAACCATGTCTGGAACAATGAAAGAATCTGGTAAGTACATCATAGTTTTTAACAAAGCTATCTGGTTTAAGTTTAGTTTGTTTGCATGCATTGTATAAATGAAGTCCTTAGAGTTCCAGGGTTATGCATACAACTCAATATGGACTTCACATTTTATTAAAATTAAATCTGTCTCTTTAGCTGCTAGATTCTTCACCATGTTCATCAGCTTGTAACTGAGTCTGTTTAGTGCTGAGTTGGAAAATGTACAGTAGGTTAATTAAATACTGTTAGGTAAAAAAAATGTTTAAAAAAAACAGCTGCATGCTGATGCTGTAAGTCTGATTGCAGTGAGACTAAAAGCCCCAAAAAGACCAATGAGCTGAGGTTAAAATGCTCTGTAGAGCTGAGGATAACTGAAAAGTTAAGGTGATAATTCCCTGTGGGTTCATCTCAACAAGTAACATCAGTTAGTCATTGAATCTATTATCCGTTAATATAAAAATGTTGATGTGAAAGTGCAACTTTAAGGTTTAAAACAAGTTGGTTAAAAAGGAACAATGGAAAACTAAACTTTGTCAGGAATTGTCTCATCACTTCAGGTGCAGGTGATATTCCCAATGCTATTTCAGACTTTCTGTGTCATGTTCATGTTGTCTCAAACTTGTCTCCTATCAAGCACACAGCTTTGAATACATTTGCCTCTTACAGCTTAAACTGCTTTAATTATTATCAGGAGATTAGAGGCACACATCAGTTAGTGTGTGAATGTGACATTACCGCGTGCTGTCAAGGGTTGACACTTTCCCAGGCTGTCCCAGGTTTTTTTTCCTTCTCTCATCCCGTCCTGTTGCGTCCCATCACGCATTTTTCACCACATACTGTAACTCTACATCAGTGACATTTTACACTCTGCCAGGAATATTGTTTCCTAACACCCGTCCACCCGGTCCTGCCCTAGTTTCAGTTACTATTTCATCACAGTCACCTGTAACATGCTGAGCCAATTTGTTGACCTGGACTCACTGAGCCATCTCAGGCAATGTTCACACTTGGAGTCTTTTTTAGCTGCCAGCGTCTGTTTTACATTATAAATCTATCAAGTAAACCCTGTTTTCTCGGACTCGGTATCGGTAGATATTCAATATTTAAAAAATCGGATCGGTGGGTCAAAAATGCTTATTGGGACATCCCTAATAGGGATAATAATTGTCACAACAAATACTTGCCCTTGTGGGAATTGTTGGGTCTCTGTAAATTAGTGTGTGGTCTAGACCTACTCTATCTCTCAAGTGTTATGATTTGGCACTATAAATAAAATTGAATTAAATTGTATTGGTGGTGCGTTGATGTTACGTAGTGTATTGTAGGACTGTGCAATTCATCAAATTTTTAAACACGATTAAGATTTTGGCTCCTAACAATCACAGAAACAGAGAAATCGAGAAAAACGGTATGTTACGTTTTTCAAGTAAATTCTTTGTCTTGTGTTCAGAATGAAAACAAAAGTTCAAACTGTAAAAGTATGAAGGGAAATTTCACAGTTCGAGGTGTTTTCACTGTTGATGTGTTTAACTGTTTCACTGTTTCTTAAATTCAATGATTGCAACATCTTTCCAAAAGTCAACGAGTAATCGTGTTAAATAATCGTGATTTCAATATTGACCAAAATCATCGTTATCATGATTTTTTTTTCATGATTCACGTATGAATGAGATCTTTGCCTTCTTGGTGATTTGCTCTTTATAAAAAGTGAATAATAAAGTTAAATATTACCGAGGTCACATAAATAAAAGTTGCTGTTATCTTTTTCGGTAGGCTGATGTAGAGAGATTCTATGAACTTTCTCATGTTTGTATGTTGTTTATTTCTTTCAGTCTTTAAGGGAGTGGATCTCCACCCACAGACCAACAACGCTAACCACCGCACCAGCGAAATCTCCCTGACTCAGCTGATTGTGAGGCGGGGCCAGCCCTTCAAACTGACCCTTAATCTGAGGCAACCTTTCAACGCTTCTGTTCAGCCGCTGCGCATCTCTGCAGCGACAGGTCGGTCCTTCATTAAAGTATTTGTTTTCAGTAGTTGTTGAAGGTCTATGCTTCCCTACATAGCCAAAACACAGTAACTAACTATTTAGTCACAATTGAGTTATGACAGAACTCTGACTTTTTAGCATCTTAAACAGCATGTACAATTGTCACAGGTAGATTTCCATTTTGATGAACTGGCAACTCTGTTTGTTAGTCCACATAACTAAATGAGGCATCAAGCCCTGCTAAACCCCTGTAAAGGCAACTTAACTCAGTTTAGCTTAATCTAGTTTAACAGATTTGCAAAAACTGCCATCTCAGCTCCAGTGGAATTCATGTGATTTAGGGTTTAAGCTACATTGAAATCTCATTTAAATGTATAACATTTTTAATTTCAGTATACTGTGGGCTAAATATTAATTGTACACACCTAACAAATCAAAGATATATTTAATCGCAAATGTACAGAACTGCATTAACAAAAGAATAACAGACTATCTCATAATTAAAAGAACCTGATCTCGTAATTTTAAGATCTTTTCTCATAATTATGGGATAATGTGGCTAATTCTTTTTTTTTTTCTTTTGTGAATGCAATGGGCTTCCATATAAAATGTCTCAAAATAAAACTGTTCAAATGCAAGTGAAACAAACAGTGAAACAACACATATTGTTCGTTTTTTTTTACATTTACAAAAATCACTTGATCACTGAAATGTATAAACACACTGACAGTGAAGATTATAACACACAGCTGCAGCTAGTTAAGGGAAGCTGGCAATAAGGTGCCAATTTAAAGATCTGAATCAACACATATTTTAAAACGTCTATATAACAAGGTTTTTTTTTCTCTTGTCTGGTTCTATCTCAATTGTTTTTTTTCTTCTTTCTTTTAAAAAAAATATATTTCTCACAATGATTCTGCTTCCTGTTAACATATAACACATGTTGTACATTTTCCACTGAAGGTTGTCCAAAGGCAGACGCTACATTTCTAGGTCTTCTTTATGCTAGCCTGAAAACTTTGTACTATTTTTTTCTCAATTTCACTTCAAGTACTCTTGGTTTTTAATCTATTCAAGGGGTTTCTTGACAAAAACGTGATCTATCACATCACTGCTTTAACTAGATGGTTTAGTCAGTAAAAACCAATTGATGAATGGATGGATGGATGGATGGATGGATGGTTGGATGGATGGATGGATGGTTGGTTGGTTGGATGGATGGGTGGATGGTTGGTTGGGTGGATGGATGGATGGATGGATGGATGGATGGAGAGTATTGGTACAACAATAAATGAAGGTCTGACTCCCTCAGTGGCTCCTCTCTACAGGAAAACGTCCAACTGAGAAACAGGGGACGCTATCATTCTTCGGTGTCCCAGATGTTGTCAAACGTTCACCATCAGCAAAGGCGGTGTGGAAGGTAGAGCTTGACAAAGGTTCCTCCACAATAACAGGCAACCTGATCCTCAGCATCACCCCCCCGGCTAACACCCCCATAGGGGAGTACACCATGACTGTGAAGCACAAAGATCAGGAAATGGTTCTGGCGAAGCCTGTGGTGCTCTTCAATCCCTGGTGTACCGGTAGGTTGTCTCTGTCTGTCTGTCTGTATAGTATGACTACCACACTGTAAAATACTACTACTAGTTGCAAGTGAAAGTCCTGCATTCAAAATGTTACTTACTGTAAGTAAAAGTATGTACTCTAAGTATAATCAGGAAATTCTTAAAGTATAAAAGTAAAAGTAATCAATGCAGAAAAATGTTCCCTGTGACTGTTATATTACTATGTATTATATCATCAGATCATTAATACTCATACATTAATGTAAAAGCAGGATTTTACTGTTGTAGTTGGTTGAGGTAGAGCTAAATTTGAACTGTTAGCTGATGATTATTTTAAAGGAAAATTCCAGCCATTTTTTAGGTTAATCTTGATGGCTATAAATACGTGAGTACTTTCGATTGAACAAAAACCCGACCAGAATCGGTGCAAGCAACACGGAGTAGCTGCAGCTATGTGTATGAGCTTCCACTGAGCTAAAACGGCAGTTAGAGTGCCTTTGTGCCTCTTAAAGGGGTGATTGAATGCAAAACCGATTTTACCTTGTCATAGTTGAATAATGACAGTTTAGTGGGTAACTAGGACATACATAGAAGCTTAAAATCCCATTGACACCTCTTTCCTCTCTGTCTGTCTGCATGAATTCCCTCTCTCTCTCTGTAGATGACTGGGTGTATCTGAAGGATGAGAATGAGATAAACGAGTATGTGATGAATGAACAAGGAATTATCTACAGAGGTAGTAGCACCTACATCAACTCTTGTAACTGGGACTTTGGACAGGTACACACACACACACACACACACACACACACATACACACACAGAGTCAAGGCTTATTGGTTTCCCCCAAAACACTATACACTAAACTGAATACCTAATTGTAAAATATAATCACTACTGAATACTTAATGTTTACATTTGAATAACACTGATTTTATAGCACTGAACCAGTCCTACTGAATTTGGCTGGTCTGAATTCCCTTTACTACTTTAGTACTTTCAGTACATGTATGATATCCAGTATTCAACATCCAGGCTTATCCCTGGTATCTCGGATATTCAGTTTTTTTAATATATGATAATATGATGTCTCTTTTAAAGATGAAATTATATTCCATCCTCAGTTAAATACCACTGTATTGGCATGAATAAAATACAATGTAAGAGCAGCTCCTCTCTTGCTGTCTCCTTCTGTCCAGTTTGAAGACGACATGGTGGACATTTGTTTGAGGATGTTGGACCTCAACCCCAAATACATGAAAGACCCCGGTGACGATGTCTCTGCTCGCTGTAACCCCATCTACGTCAGCCGCGTGGTCAGCGCCATGGTAGGACTTGCTCTCTATGTTTTTTTGTCTCCGTGCTGGCGACAGCCATGGCCGGAGGGACTTCATCCCTTGTCCTTCAGCACTTACATTGTCCGTCTGTCCCATTCGTGTGAATGCAATATCTCAGAAACCCCTGGATATTTCCAGTTAAAATCTCGTCTCGATCTCGTGAACCCAATCTCGTGTCTTGTCTCGTCTCATGAGCTGGGTGTCTCATCACACCCCTAACAACCTATTCCCATTTTAGAATAATACATATTATTTTATTGAATTATGATTATTAATGCTTTAATAAGGTTTCCCTCTGACATGTAGTGGGGAGTAAAAGTAGAAAGTAACATAAAATGGAAAGATTCAAGAAAAGTACAGGTACCTCAACATTGTATTAAAGTACAATACATGAATAAATGTACTTACATGTACCATCATTAGATGGTGAAAATGGAAAATATCATACCGTTTTTAGTTTGCTTTGGAAAAATCTTTTTTGGCTTTTTATGAAGTTTGAAACTAATAACCCTTTATGACCTACTAACATTCACAACTTCACGCAGACTTAATGGGATTTAATAAAGGGTTTCTCACTTTATAATTAACCATCAGACCTGCACTTATACATAAATAATTCACACTTTTTTTCAGTAGGTCAGTCAAAAGTTTTCTGTTTGCTGTAGAGAAACTCTATGACATCTTTCAATTTCATGCAGTTTCACGTATTGGCAGTTGGGTTATCTCACTGTAATAGTTCTGTAAATGTTAGTGTCAATAAAGAGCTAAACAAGAAGAAGTAGATGCTATAGTTTTAAGATATATAAAGACTTGGCAATGGCGTCTTATGTGACACAGTCTTTAATTAAGTTGTAATTTTGAAGAAAAAAAAGTCATATTGTAAGAATGAGAATTTCCTTGTTTTCTTCCAGATCAACTCTGTAGATGACAGTGGTGTCCTGGAGGGAAACTGGTCAGGTTCATATCCGAATGGGGTCTCACCCTCTCGCTGGACCGGCAGTTACGCCATCCTTAAGCGCTGGTTTGACACCGGCTCCTACCCAGTCAAGTACGGGCAGTGCTGGGTGTACGCCGGTGTGATGTGTTCAGGTAACGTCTGAGGCTACATTTACAATACTGCTGTATGTAATGTTTTGGTTTAAAAACTAATATCTTTTGCTATGGTTGCGTCTCACGTTTGCACTACTCTGGCATTTCAAAGGCCATAAAGCGGAGACATTTTAAAACACTGCTGCCCCCGCTTTGGTTTGCAAACTTCAGGGGTGCATTGTAGTCTGGACAGGCACAAACCTTCGGAAACAATGACGCAGGTCATCGAGAGTTATCTGTTAGGTAGGCTTACATACCTTTCAGGAACAGTTCCACCTAGACATCGCTCATACAAATAAATCCCTGGTTTTACTTTTAACCATTGTTGTTCTTTCTCCAAAGTATTTTCTGTATTTTCAATTTATACATTCATGATTTTCAACCGCAGAGTAACATTGGACAAACTGCTTCCTGTTTATGTACTAATTAAAACGTATCATCTGACTCATCATTTTGACGTCTCTCTTGTGTCTCTGCCAACACTGTAATTTCCCTCACAAGATGTTAGCACCTAAACAAAATAATCCTGTGGTTAAACGAGGAATACTGTACAACCTTAGTCAGCTTCAGTTTATGCACATAATGATAAGTAAAGCACACTACTAAGCCGGAGAAAGCTGTATGAAGTTCATGGACAAATACCTACAAACATAGGTGAGTTATAAGACACTGGGCTCCCTGCCTTTTTATTTAATTCAACCCAATTCACCAGTACCTCAACAGGATTTACAGTGCACATAAAGAAAATTAACGCCAAAACACATTCTCATCAACAGGTTTGTATGATATTGTGTGAAAAGCTATCCACAGCAATCCGTATGATATCTTAATAAATTTGGGCGACCACCAGCTGGTCACGTGATGACCGGTCACATGACAGTTTACTTTAGCAGTCTCTACAAGTAAATGTAGCAGAGAAAAGGCAAGTGTCAGCTGGGTACCGGTCAGCGTGCGGTGCCATTTGTTTCAGAGGCCGTTGCAGTTGAGTTTAGCTGACAAAAGGTGACCATCATGCGGCGATAACAGTTGAGTTTAGGCACCAAAACGACTAGTTAAGATTAGAAAAAATTATTTTGTTTTGGGTACCCTTAAGTAGTACTCCCGGGACACAAACACGTGTTTCCTGGGTGGAAGTCTTGTGTTTTCCCCAGGACACAAACTCCGTGCCCCCCCCCCTTCAAAGCCCTGTGTTTTAGGACCCACCCATTCACCCCGACCTCCTCCCAACGCTAATCTTCGCTCTTAGAAAATGGCAGTAATTGTGGTGCATACAGTAATAAATTTGTGGAATACATACAAATTACAGTGCAATCCTTTTCGTAGCTAATATTTTCGAATGGTTCATGAGAACAACATGGATGCAAACAACCCCACAGTCCACCTATGACTACAAAGTCAGATCCAAAGGTGTGCAAACCTGCATGGGACACTTTATTGAAGTCTGAGTTTGTCTGTCTTGCTGTGACAGTAAATAAAACACCTTTTCACCTGGGATGATAGTCATGATTTTTTGCACCATGGCAGCTTAGCAAAGAGAATAACAACATGTAAAAACAACAAGCTACAAATTCTGACTCAGATCTTTGTGTTTGGTTCCAGTGATGCGCCTGCTGGGCATCCCCTGCCGCGTGGTCAGCAACTTCGAGTCAGCCCACGACAACGACAGGAATCTGACCATCGACGTGTACCACGCCGACAACGGAGTCAGAGAGACACCCACCCCAGACAGTATTTGGTGAGAGACAGAGGCTATTATTATACTAAAATACCGCTTTCTAACATGGCAGTCCTACAGTCCTCGTTCTGAAGCTGATACAAGTATAGCTGATAGTCAGTATGGAGAAGAAAAATTATTACAGCCACAAATTACTCTTTCATTGTACATATGACGTGTGTATTGTATTAAGATAGACTTAAAAAAATCAGAACCTATCCTTTTAACATTGTGACTTGTTAGGGTGTGGGATTTTGATGTTTGGTGTTTTTGCACAAGTGCTAAATCTTGACATTAGTAGAGCTAGAACTAGCTGTCTGAGGGCCAAATAAAACATATTTCCTACTCAAAACTTACCTGAATATCACAGTTCATATGTAAGAATTTTTGATTTGTCTTTTTTGAACACCGGTTGGCGAAAACAAAGTGTAAACACATATTTATACATCCAGCAGTCACAGAGCAACTTTAGCATTCTATGGAGGTGTGTTTGTGTCCACCTAATGAATGTTAGTTCAATATTCACTCTCTGGTTTGGTCTCCATCAGTGATGGAGTACTCTAGTCCTGGACTTGGACTTGAGTCAGACTTGGACTCACGCACTGATGACTTGGACTGGAGTTTTTATGAAGTCAGATTTGGAAGTTGAGAGAAGTTTCTGACTACTTTTATGTGTAATAGGTCATAACAATATGATATATATATATATATTTAGTCTGTAACTGTTTCATACACAAGTCCTGGACTCAAGTCGCTATTCTCTGGACTCTTGACTTGACTCTGACTTTTACTCAGGTACTGGTGACTTGACTAGGACTCGGATCACACTCTTTGGTGACTCGGACTTGGACTCGGACTTGACAGTTAGTGACTGGACTACAAACCCTGGTCTCCACAAACTAAACTTGCATCCCCAGCTAATCTCTAACTGTGTCTGTCTGCTGTCTGGTGCAGATAGGGAACAGTGCTTTTTTAGAGCTTTTTCTCTGAAAACGGAAACAAAGCTATGAGAGCGGTAATAGTAAACCAAAACAATAAACTATTCAACTATTACATTGTCAGCTTAAAAAGGTTTAAGGCATGAATCATTTTTGTGGCGAAGTGTTGGCAGTTTTATAGGCCACATCAAAGTAAAGAGGTGTGACACATTCTCAGGGCTATTATCATGTCAACATGACACACACTACTGACATCTGTGTGATCACTCAGGCCACGTCCACACGTACCAAAACGATTTTTTTTTTACCCGTCTTCCCTGGATTCGTTTCAAGAATAGTTGCATCCAAACGGATCCATTTGTAAAAGACTCAACGCGCTACTTCATATTCCAGGCCTATAGGCGGCGCTGTTTCTGCTAGAGAAATTCACCAAAAACGGAGAAGAACTATAGAGAACGTTATAGACTATAACATTCTCTATAACTTTCACCACTGCTCATTTTTTATAAAGGCCGCCGCAAGAAAATGTGTCTTTGTTTACATTGTATAATATGCTGTTGGATTACTTTTTTATTTTGCAATTCTGTCTGCCATCGGACATGATTGCAGCGCGCTAGCTAGCAGAGCTAACGTTAGCATGCTAACGCTGCTAGTTAACATCGGCAGTCAAACAAACATCAATGAGCCATTGTCATTTTGATAATCTACACGTTTAATGAATGTTAGTTCAATATTCACTCTCTGGTTTGGTCTCCATCAGTGATGGAGTACTCTAGTCCTGGACTTGGACTTGAGTCAGACTTGGACTCACGCACTGATGACTTGGACTGGAGTTTTTTATGAAGTCAGATTTGGAAGTTGAGAGAAGTTTCTGACTACTTTTATGTGTAATAGGTCATAACAATATGATATATATATATACAAATATATATATATATATATATATATATATATATATATATATATATATATATATATATATATATATATTTAGTCTGTAACTGTTTCATACACAAGTCCTGGACTCAAGTCGCTATTCTCTGGACTCTTGACTTGACTCTGACTTTTACTCAGGTACTGGTGACTTGACTAGGACTCGGATCACACTCTTTGGTGACTCGGACTTGACAGTTAGTGACTGGACTACAAACCCTGGTCTCCACAAACTAAACTTGCATCCCCAGCTAATCTCTAACTGTGTCTGTCTGCTGTCTGGTGCAGATAGGGAACAGTGCTTTTTTAGAGCTTTTTCTCTGAAAACGGAAACAAAGCTATGAGAGCGGTAATAGTAAACCAAAACAATAAACTATTCAACTATTACATTGTCAGCTTAAAAAGGTTTAAGGCATGAATCATTTTTTGTGGCGAAGTGTTGGCAGTTTTATAGGCCACATCAAAGTAAAGAGGTGTGACACATTCTCAGGGCTATTATCATGTCAACATGACACACACTACTGACATCTGTGTGATCACTCAGGCCACGTCCACACGTACCAAAACGATTTTTTTTTTACCCGTCTTCCCTGGATTCGTTTCAAGAATAGTTGCATCCAAACGGATCCATTTGTAAAAGACTCAACGCGCTACTTCATATTCCAGGCCTATAGGCGGCGCTGTTTCTGCTAGAGAAATTCACCAAAAACGGAGAAGAACTATAGAGAACGTTATAGACTATAACATTCTCTATAACTTTCACCACTGCTCATTTTTATAAAGGCCGCCGCAAGAAAATGTGTCTTTGTTTACATTGTATAATATGCTGTTGGATTACTTTTTATTTTGCAATTCTGTCTGCCATCGGACATGATTGCAGCGCGCTAGCTAGCAGAGCTAACGTTAGCATGCTAACGCTGCTAGCTAACATCGGCAGTCAAACAAACATCAATGAGCCATTGTCTTTTTGATAATCTACACGTTTTTCTTGCAGTAGCCTTTCTACAATAAGCCGTGCTAAAAGTTACTATAATCCGTTCAAGGAGTTGATAAGCAGACAGATTAGCTAGTTGATAAGTTGTCTACTTCCACTTTATAAACAGCTAACGTTAACGTTAGCTACGTCGCTGCTGTAGCGGTCAGCTACTTTAGCGATGTTTAACGTTAGCTACATAACGTTAGCAATATATCTTGTGTACAATCCAGGACCGGCAGAACAGAGGGAAGTGTCAGGGAGCAGAGACAAAGTATTTAGATGAAGTGAGCTCGTTTGACCATTGAGATGGGGAAAAAAAAAACTTGATATTTTTCACAAAATCAACATTTTAGGTTTGTTTGTCTTCCACATTTTAGAATCAACCTGTTAAACTGAAAGCCTACAGGTCACAGACAATGTGCATGGACTTTTCAGTGAAGTAGGACACATCTTGCGTCCAGCAGTTAAACTTTTGAACTGAAAAATATTTGCATATTTATATGCTCTAGATTTTTCAGTGAGGGAGGAGTATACATCTTTTTCAAGATATTTTAAACTAGGTAATACAACTTTTTTGTGGAAGAAAAAGACATTAGAAGCAAATTATTTTATATGTCTAATAACATGCCAAAAGAGGGTCTTAATATTCTAAAATATTATTGTTAAATATAATGTTTCATTGTTGTATTTAAGATCTACTACACTGTTGCAGATTCTGAATGTTGTTTTGTGTTTTAGGAACTTTCACGTGTGGGTGGAGGCATGGATGAGGCGGCCAGACCTGTCAAAGGACGGCAAATATGACGGCTGGCAAGTTCTGGATCCAACACCACAGGAGAAGAGCCAAGGTATGTTGTTTATGTCCATAACTTTAAAGAGCCCCTATTATACTCATTTTCAGTGTCACATTTGTACTCTTGACCTGCTTTGATGTTCAAAAAACATTTTGGTAACACTTTACTTGAAGGTATCTACATAAGAGTGACATGACACTGTCATCAACACGTGACACTGTCATGACACAGTCATGACACATGAACCCTAACCCTAACTTGTCATGACAAAAACCGAATGACACTTACTAAAAGAAGCGTTATGAGATAAACGTTTATGACTTGTTTATGATGTTTATGACATGTTTATGACAGTGTCATGTCACTCTTATGTAGATACCTTCAAGTAAAGTGTAAGCAACATATGTTTCTCATACTGCCCATTGCTGCAGCTCCTCTGCCTGCCTGTTTCTTCTCTGAAACAGGTCAGCTGACAGATGATTTTATGATCCAAAATAAAAATACAAAAAGTTCCTCTGGGGTTCATAAATGTGCTCAGAAGGATGTTCATATTTCCTGTGCTCAAGCGGGCGTTTTGACCTGAAGGTTCTTGAATTTATTTGCCGTGTTTTGAAAGTCCCATTGAAGTTACAATGTGTATCATTTGTATGTTATTGCTGCAAATTATGATGGCACATGTAAGTTATTGTTTGTTGGAAAATTTAAAAATTAAAGCACCCCCAGTTGCTTTCATCACAGTGTCATTCTTAACACGACCAGATGGCACCAAAGTGAGGAATTTTAAAATCCTTCAGAGACACAAAAATGTCATAAAATTATTCTGTGGTAAAAACGTATTTATTTTAATTATAATTGTAATTATTTCCTGATTTGTCCTGTCTCTCCTCCTGTAGGTGTTTACTGCTGCGGTCCAGCCCCCGTCGTAGCCATCCTGAACGGAGAAACAGACCTCAAATATGACACGCCATTTGTCTTCGCTGAGGTCAATGCCGACTGCATTGACTGGCTGGTCAGTGAGCAGAGCTTGAGCCTAATCTCATCAATGCCACATTTAGTGAATTTAGTGTAAAAGAAAAAAAGAAAAAAAAAGTAAAACAATCAAATGTTACTTTTGTCTTTTTGTTGTTTCTATAGTTTGTGTTTGTGTGTCCTGTCAGGTCAAAGCTGACGGCTCAAAAGTGAATATCTTCTCTGACACGACGAGAGTCGGTCAGAATATCTCTACCAAGTCTGTCGGCTCCAATAAGAGGATGAACATCACTGACAGCTACAAATACAAAGAGGGTGGGTTCACCTGACAAACAGGTCACACAAGCAGCTGTACATGATTACAATAGGGGCTCTGAATATTGACTGAATCACTACATTTACAGGAACAGAGAAAGAGAGGTCTGTCTTTCACTACGCCACCACCAGAGACCTCTCCAAGGTTGATGAGATTGAGAAGAAGGAGGAGGAGACGGATGTAGTAACCCCAGGCATCCCCCCTCAACCTCTTTCACCGCCAATGTCCATGCATTTTGAAGAGGTGCGTCACAGAAACTCCCTGAAGTTTTTTTTAGAGCTATTGAACAGGATGTTTTTTATGTCATATTGCGAATGTTTCTGTTTTTATATATATTATTCTGTTATTATATATCATTTTAAACCAGCACTTATGGGGCATCTTGGTGGGGTTTAGGATCGAGCTCAAATCGCAACGACTACGGTTTAAATACCGTTGGGGACCTTTGTTTCCGTTTCCAATCCCTCTCCCCTCCAGCCAAGTCTATTGTCTCTTTTCTAATGAAAGCAAAAATATCCAAAAAACACTAACCTTTGAAATCTAAACTTGTTTCTTTTTTCTGCTTTGTTGTGAATAGGTCACACCTCATCTTTCAGGAAGATCACTGCATCTACATGCAAATCACAACTTGCATTGACTTACATACAATAACATTTCAAAAATCAAAACCAAAGCAGCACCATTCTTCAAGTTTGACAAACTACATACATTAGTTCCTAAATAGTGTAGGAACTAAATAGTCATCAGATTTTTACTTTTTGAGATCTTATGCATCCTCACCGGAGTAAAATAAAATGAATAATTACATTTAAATTTGATAAGATAAAACTTTATTTATTCATCCAGGGGGAAGTTGCTGTGCAGCAGTTGCAATACAAAGTGGGAAGAGTGCAAACATAAAGGTCTAAGATAACAATAAGATGCAAATGAGTTGCAAATCCATATTTAAAACATTATATAGGCTATAAATGCCAAAACCAGGTTAACATTGTGGGTCAAAAGAATATAAACTTAGCCTCTTTGATTTGTTACTCCTAAATGCAAAATGCATCCTGTTGCTAATACACACCCATATGTCTTTATCTAAAGCCATGACGAGGTCATTGCCCAGATTTTTAACAAGGAGGCAAGAGAAGAAGTGCAACAATTAGACAGAATACTATAACGTTCTTTGCTTTTACATTTGATTGGTGGCAGTCTTTATCTTCTAATTTTGGTGCTCAAACCGTAATTTATTTTCTTTTATTAGAGAATGCCCAAAACTCAAAATGATCATATTTCATAATATTTAATATTCGTACTGTTTCATTCAAAAACAACATCAGTAATGACCAGGGTATCCTAACTCCATCAAGTCAGTTTTATTAATATAGCCCATCCATCCAGCCTGAAAAACCTCCCTAGGGAGGTGCCCAGGTGGTTTGGGCATCCTTACTAGATGCCCAAACCACCTCAACTGGCTCCTTTCCACCCAAAGGAGCAGTGGCTCTACTCCGAGTTGCTCACTGATGACTGAGCTTCTCACCCTATCTCTAAGGGAGACACCAGCCACCCTCCTGAGGAAACCCATTTTGGCCGCTTGTACCCTGGATTTCGTTCTTTCGGTCATGACCATAGGGGAGGATAGGAACGAAAATTGACCGCCAGTTCAAAAGCTTTTCCTTCTGGCTCAGCTCTCTTTTCGTCACAACGGTGCGATAAATTGAATGTAATACCGCCCCCGCTGTGCCGATTCTCCGACCAATCTTCCGCTCCATTGTCCCTTCACTCTGGAACAAGACCTCAAGGTACTTGAACTCATTCATCTGGGGTAAGGACTCATTCCCTACCCAGAGTAGGCACTCCATCGGTTTCCTGCTGAGAACCATGAACTCAGATTTAGAGGTGCTGATCCTCCATGACTACGCCTGGATATCCTGTCCATGAATATCACAAACAAGATTGGTGACAAAGCACAGCCCTGGCGTAGGCCAACCCTAACCTGGAACGAGTCCAACGTTTTGTAATAGTTGTTACCTGTGATTATGGGATAGGGTGGTGGTGCTTGTTAGGTGTGAAGCACACCCAAATAAGAAATGCTTTTGTGACACTGTGGTGTAGCCTCCCCAGGCGTAAACACTTTCACTATCTCATGGTACATCACAAGCTTTAGTACATTATTGGCTTTTACGTAACATTTAAAACATCAACCTCATCAAAGACAAAAAATTGGATTAGTTTTAATTAGTGTCATCTTCATCAATAGGTGCGTTTGTTACGATCGCCTATAGTTCCCTGCGAAGTGGACTGCACAAGGTATTCAGACATGTTAAATAAGATTCCAAACCGTAGGGAGCAAACATGCTCAGTTCAAAGTGAACTGTGAAATGTGTAGGGAAGTACTGAATAACAGTTCATCACTTCACAGGAAGTTCCCAAGCAGGATTACGCATCAGTCATTGCGCCTCGCTGAAATGACACCGTACATCTTAAATGTACATTAATCAAAATCACATGTATTCACAAGTTACAGACATTTCAATAGAATAAGTTTTGTAATGGTATCAGTTTGCGTTTGAATATTTTAGTCCAGTAGTGTGAAATGTCCACAGTAGCAGCAACGTATCCAAGATGTTTACGTTACCAGGGTGACGCAATACCAGTAAGTGATATCAGCGTTGGTGACGTTGCACCTTGTTCCGAATGAAGGAATCGTGTCGAGGAAACTTTCCTTAACCGACATTTCCTGAACAGGGAGCAGGAAGTACGGTTTATGTACACTGTGGAACAGAACAAGGCTAATGTCTCAGTCCTCTCATTGTGTGCTGTTGCAGGTGACCCCACCAAAGAACTGTGAGGATGTGAGATTGATGCTGGTGCTGCAGAGTAAGAGCAGTGCTGCCATGCGACTGTCCATCAACATCAGCATCCAAGCCATGAGGTACAACGGCTCACCAGCTGGGACCATCCAGACCGAGGTGAAGGAGGAGACACTGCAACCTGGGAAAGGTGAATCTTCTTCTGTGGGTGCTTTTCTGGACAGAGGTGTTGCTGTTGAATTTTGGGGGCTGATATCAAGAGAGAAAAAGACAGATATCTCAAAGGGTGGGCAAATAAAGCCAACACTATCTGTGTGTCTAGATAACACAAGGGTTAGGTGAGAAAACACTGTATGCTTCTTGGAATTAGTTGTGAATCAACTTTAAATCTCTCTTCTCTTCCTTTGTCTCTTGGAGATCTCTCTGTCCCTATCCAGGTCCCGTTCTCTGCCTACTATAAACCCATGATGGAGTGTGACATCATGAAGGTTTCAGCCTTGGTCACAAGCAAAGAGAAGCCAGATAACACATACCTGGCTGTGCATGACGTCGTGCTGCTTGACCCTCCTATCTCCATCACGGTCAGTAAAAAACCTCTGCCTCTAAAATCAAGTTATCTAGCTTTGTAACAAAATAATATCAGTTAGGTGTACATAACAATATAGTCTCCAGACCTTCCTCCACAGCGCTGCGAAGGAGGGTCTAGCTAGTCCACACAGCATTCCAGGATAGGAGAAAAACATCCTCTGGTTTATTGGCATTTCTTTAAACCAATCACAATCGTCTTGGGCGGCACTAAGCGCCAGACGGAGCAACGGCGCCTCTGCAAAATAGTCTCGGGAAGGAACTTGTTTTCGGCTCTGTGACGCCATACTAAATGAGTTAAATGCTAACCTCAGTATGCTAACATGCTCTCAAGTAATGTCAATTTGAACTTTCTGATGTTAAGCAGGTAAAATGTTTACCATGTTCACCATCTCTGTCTAGTGTCTTAGCATGCTCACATTTCCTAATTAGCACTAAACTACAAATGATGCTGATAGCATTGTCATTCGTTTTGCAGGTATTTGGTAATAATATGAAGTATTGTACTAATTGAAATTCATCCTGAGGGGGACATTAATGTGTTCACACATTTCAGCATGGCTAACACCAACAACCGAGGCCAAAGTTACCCATAATCCATCAGGTGTATCTCAACTATGGATCCAATAGTAGACCAAAATACACAACAACCTAGTCTCACATTGCTAGACCTATCTCTACAGCGCTGTGTCAGCACTGCAGTAGGGTCTGGCTGCACCACCTATCTATTCTGGGGTAGGGGACAAAACCTCTGGCTTGTTTTTATTTCTTTAAACCAATCATAGCCATCCTGGGTCGCACTAAGCTCCAGATGCAGCAATGGTGCCCTTACAAAAGACATAGCAGAGAAGGCAGAAGGGGAGGGACATCATGTCAGGCTTTATCCAAGCAATGTACACCTATTTCAGTCTGGACCATAGACAATAGAAAGACAGAAACAATAAGTAAATTTGTTCCTTCTTTTTTTGTAAAGATTTCTCTGACAGCTTTAGTTACTTTTCAGATGATGTTTTTCATCCCCTTCCTGTCCAGTGAAACCCATGTATCTCCAGATGTGTCGATGTTGATGTTGAATGTTTGTGATGAAGTGAAGGTTGAAGTGTTCCTTTATGTGTTCTCCTCTTTCTTAAGCTAAATAAAGTCTTTAAAAAGCCTCTTGATTCAGCTGGAAAATGCATCGTCACAAAGCTGGAAAGCAGGGCTGTTTTTCTGACACCATATAATCTGTTAAAATGTGTGTGTTCCAGGTTTCTGGTATAACCAAACTGAACAGAGAGGCAGAAGGGGAGGTGGTTTTCATGAACCCGGTCACCGAGATGCTGAAGGAGTGCACTCTGACTATCTCTGGAAGTGGCCTGTTGAAAGAGGACATTGAAGTCAAGTGAGTGTGTGTGTGTGTGTGTGTGTGTGTGTGTGTGTGTGTGTGTGTGTCTGTGTGTGTGGGTGTGTGTGTGTGTGTGTGTGTGTGTGTATTTATTTGTTTACAATGTATTAGTCTGTGGGTAAACTCTAGTTGGTAATCTGTTAACGTTGCAATATACACAAGATACAGAAGCACAACGTAATGACTTGCACTTTTTTATTAGGGCTGGGTTGAAATGTTTTAAAAACTTGTGCCAATCTTATGTATATACTGACACCAAAACTTTTTTGGATTCCTTACTTTGAGAAATGTAAACACGTTTTTCTACAAAATCCTTTTTTTATTTAACAAAAGAATTCAAAGTGTCTAAATACAAGCAGCTGCACGACAACTTTGCCTAGATAAAACCGTCTAAAAAACTAGAGGACTTTTTGACTTACATCCAGAACTCTCTTATGAAAGAATAAGCAGACAAGATTATGAATCTGATCAGATTTTTTTTTTTTTTTTGTTACTCGCAGGATTCCAGATTTGAAGAAAAACAACCGAATATGTGTCAAGTTCCCCTTTGTTCCCTACAAGCCCGGTAACAAGACTCTCGTGGCCGACTTTGACTGCTCCACCTTCAGAGACATCAAGGGCAGCTGCACTGTCGATGTAAAGCTGTAAATTCTCTGTATCGCTGAGTAAGAGTCACAAACGTTGTAGGTTCAAGTTTGTATCTTGCTCTATCGCAGAGAAAGGCAGCTGCAGTCAGTTTAGATTTATATATATATATATATGTTGTAAATTGTAGATTTGTTCATCTAAAGTTTTACAATCTCCAAAGGACATAAACACAGCGTGAAAAGTGAAACTAGAATGTTACTGAACCACCCAACAAGCAGCAAACTGAGAAGTCTTTTAGTTTTGTGTAAAGTATTTAAAGTATTGTTTGATTTCAGGGGGTCCGTTCGCATCCTCCCCCCTCACACACACGCACTATGTGCTGCATGACATGTTGTCTCACAGCCTAGTTAGTTGGCTCAAAATTGGGTTAATCTTTTACACAATTGAAAATTATGCTAAAACCTCTCTGCAGCACGTAGGCATGTAGACCTACACACACAAAGCATTGACTACCAGCTTTTGAAACCTAGGCCTACATACTGTAACGACTCCACACACTGGCCCCTGGAAATGTCCCTGGGATGATTTTATATTGATGTGATATTCCTGAAATGTCAGAAAGTCAAAACACGTGATTTCCTGGAAATGCTAATTCATCAAGTTAATTAAATAATATTTGATCAGACATGCATGTCTTGTTTGAGATAACTGCAAGATTTAATTTGTTTCTTCACAGTCATGCTCTAAGTAGTTAAACTATTGTCAATTCATGTCATTGTCAAGTTCCCTGTTTGAACTTGTGTACTTAATAAATTTAGATGCCGGATTTAAAAGTTTTAAAAGCCACTTATATTGTTGAATGATAAGAAAACACTGCTCCCACCAGGCGCAAAGCCAGTAATGGGAGGCAGTGGCACTGGCCCCGCCCAGCCACATTTGATAAAAAGAAATGTTTTTATCAATAAATATTAAACACAATATAAACACAACGAAATAAAGAAATGTAAACATGTTGAGTTGTTGTGTGTGTTGAATTTCTGATTAAAAAGGAACTGTTGAAAGCAGTCCTGGGAGTCCCCGGAATGTAATTGGTAACAGGGTAACACTTTATTTGGAGAGGTGTTCATAAGACTGACATGACACCGTCATTATTATGACATGACATCAGTCATGAACACAGAGTCATTTTGGGTAGTCATGACTGTTGTCATTAAGTGTCATTCGGCAAATTATGACACTTTTAATGCAAAGTTAGCGTTGTCCGAGATGTCTTTGTCATGACAACTTGACATTAACGAAGACAACAATCTCTGTGTTATGACAACTTGACATTAAACTAGACAATACAAGCTGTCTTTGTAATGACAACTTGACATTAACCTAGACAACATAACTCATGTCATAAATATGTCATGACAGGCCCAATTATCAAACTTTAATAAACTATTTAGCTTTATGTGTTAACGTGTCATTAAGAGGTTGATTTTTTTTTTTTACATTGGCTGTCATGAGAGCATTATAATTGTGTCATGAATATTTTCCCTTGACCTCAAGTAAAGCAAAACCATTTGGACCTGTCATGAAGTTTGATTTCATCATCAAAAAAAAAAAATAAACATAGAACTATCATGTACATAAAAGAATAAAATTCCCCACTTGCTCCATACTGGGGGGTCTTTTTCTTCCTCCAAGTACGGAACCTCTACTAGTGGCCTGGTAGCCTGAGGGTTCTGTGCAGTGTCAGCTGTTCCTAGGACTGCACTCTTCTGGACAGAGATCTCAGATGTCGTTCCTGGAATTTTCTGGAGCCACTGTCCCAGTTTGGGAGTTACAGCCCTGAGTGCTCCAATTACCACTGGGACAACTGTTGTTGCCTTCACTTTCCACATATTTTCTAGCTCCTCTCTAAGCTCTTGATATTTTCCAAGCTTCTCCTATTCATTATTCTTGATCTTGCTTTCTATCACAACTGCCTTCGTCTGCTGTTTGTCGACCACCACGATTTCCGATTGGTTAGCTATCAGCATTTGTATCAGTCTGGATCTGGAAGTTCCACAGGATCTTAGCTCTGTCATTCTCAGCCAACTTTGGAGATGCCTCCCACTTTGACCATGGGACTTTCTGCCCATACTCTGTACAGATGTTCCTGTGTAGGCTACACTATGCCTGCCACTTATAGGCTATATATAGGCTATATGGAAGAGAAAGTTTATCGTTTGCTCTTCAAAGCCACCAATTGCTACATCCTACAATGCTACATCCAATTTGGCCACCAGAGGGTGCACAACGCTCATCCAAAGTCTTACAATTTCCAAAGGACATGAACGCAGCGTGAACAAGGAAACGAAACGTTACTGTGTGGCCCTCAACAAGCATCAAACTGAGAAGTTAGCGTTACTACGGTCAGCTGCCCGGCGAGTTCCTTGGTACATCACCCCTCCGCACAAGGAAGAGGAAAGTCGCGTGGCTCCGAACGACCAGGAGAAAATAAGTATTGTTAACTTCCACAGAGTAATGTCAGTATTAACAACGTACACAACGGATAACGGTACAGATATTTTCAGGTAGTCGCTAGCTAGTCGTTTCGACCAAGTCATCTGTGTCGTGACGAGGAGGGCTTCCTCGCTGTGTTGACTTCTTTCAGAACCGACAGCCGGTAAGAAGTGTGCGAGCTTCCTTAGCGTAGCTAGCTGTTGCAGTGTGGTTAGCCTGCTAAGTTAGCTAGCTATACTATATTAAAACGCCACTCGAATTAGCATAACTTAGCCAGCGAGCTAACTTAGCAGTTAAGCAACAACCGAGTGGAATTAATGCTAGTTAAAACAAAAGATAAATCTGGAACATAACCAGGTGTGTCTTCTTTTGAAGTAGCTAGCTAAACTTTAAGTGCTACTTCCGACACAGTGTCGCTCTGCTTGAGCAGCTATTAGCAGCTAACGTTCGGTACCAGGCTACAACACAACCAGTTAGTTAACATGGTACGTCGGTAACGTTGCAGTGTGTAGCTACGTAAACTGGGCTCAAATGATTTAAGACAAATGTTAAATTACTGTTTGGACATCATTGGCAAACATTACGTCTATATTTTATACTGAGGGTTTAACGTTATTTTTTCCACCGAGCTACAACTACGCAGTTTAGTAACAACAGCCCTGCAATACATTCTTGAGTTACCTTCAGGAATGCAGTTTTGTTTCATTCGTGAACGTATAACGTTAAGGGAATATATATATATGCGCACATGATTGTAAAATATATGCTATTACCAACTTTATTGTTTATGTAAGCTATTTTAATGATGGATAACAAAAATGTAAAGGGTTTAAAAACTGAATATGAACAGCTCAATAAAACAGTTTGAACAGGAACTAAACCTTGGCCTAATAACCTAAGCACTAAGTGGATCAAAAGTGTGCAATGTTATTTGCATATTTTATCAGGTTTTTCTCAACCACCTAATGCCTAGTAAAGTGTTTTAAGATCTGACACATGAATGTTTTTAGATTTTTATTTTTATTTTACAATACTTATATTGGCAGGTTTTTATGCACTCATAGACTTTGGATGTTTAGGATTTGTCTGACGTTTACTAGGGATGCACAGATCGAATACAGTAAGTTTGCATAAGCTCTAAATCTAAATGTATGACCATCTAATACAACCTTTTTAAAATGTTCTCAGGAGCGAAAGAAAAGTCCAACTGACGCATGACCTAGTAGAAATTCTTTCAGCACAGTTTGGTTCTGTGTATGGAAGCAAATGGAGGATAACAAATTCCTCAGTGAGAGTTTAGAGAATGCCCAAGATCCTATTTGCTGGGAGCCATAACAAATCTGTTCACCTCTGTCATTGTATAATTGTTGTAGAGACACTGAGTACTTAAACAATACCACAGTAAACATAGATACATGTTGTTCATTGCAATAACACTTTTACATACAGTGAAAAGATGCGTGTGAGCCGTGAAGGACATACTGTTTTTTGACAGTAGTAGTATGGGAGGTTGTATTTGTAAGCTGTTGTTCAGTCACTTCATATGGAGGCGGTTTAGTTTAGAGGAGGTATATGAGGTTTCCCCTGTTCAATGTCTGGATCCATTTGCCACTGTGATCAGTTGACCGAGATTGTTTTCATGCACAGATACTAACCAGTGTTTGATCTTTTCAGATAAAGGTTAAACAAGTGGAGATGCCTCAAAAACAGAGGTCCAAGACCTGGACGGAGTTGAAACAAGCTGGAAATGAATGTTTCAAGACGGGCCAGTATGGAGAGGCCACAAATATTTACAGCCAGGCGATCAAAGAGCTGGAGAAGTCCAGTAAGTGCTGTTTAGATATTACTTGTGTGGATACAAACAAAAGTGCAATGAGTATTTTAGATAAGCAATAGATGCAAGGCTTTTGAACAACGTCATCAATGATAAAGCCATATCTGCAGCCCAAATGCTAACTGTAAATTGAGGAATCTTTGCATGCGTGTCTCCCGCATGCGCACTACAGCAGCGCGGGCGGGCAGATTCTACATTCCTAGAAAGCTCATTTATTGAGGTTTACAGGCTGTCGTGCCAAAAAGTGTCCATCCGCCAAAAACTGATCGCTGTCTATCCTACATGCAAATGATGAAATTAATCGTACACAAACACATGGAAGATGAATGCCCAGGCTCTTGGGCTGGCCAGCATGCTGTTTAAGAGCAGCTTCCCCAGCAGGCTGAACGAGGCTCCCTCCTTCCCCCGCCCGGGCCACAACGCTACCTGGATGGGTGACGGCTAGACGAAAAAAGGGGACACGCCAAATCTCTAGATGAGCCGTAAAGCTGTAAAAAAAAATAATAATACTGGGAACCAAGCAATGCAGCCGGTTACAAACGGGCGCACGATCCAAACGGGCACTGCACTAGTTTTTTTTAAATAGACAACGTTTCGATCCTAGTCTGATTTTTGTCCGGTCAGAATATTTTTTTAAAGGGTTTCCACGTCAATCCGTATGCTGACGCATTTTAGGTTGCTTTCACACCTGAGCTGTTCGGTCCGTTTAAACCGAACCCTGGAGCGTTTTATGGGATAGTCTGGTCTGTTTAGGAGGTGGTGTGAAAGTTCATACAAACGTTGGTACGGACCAACCGACCAACCTCTGGTACGCTTGAAAACAGGGGGCCTCGGTTTGCATCCAAGTCCGCTAGAGTTCGGTTTACTTCAGGTGAGAACGCGATCCGACCCAAATACGGGAAGTGAACCAAAACACATTTACTAACCTGCAATTTCAGCCTTCTTTACTTCTAAGATTTCAGGGGAGATAACTTTCAAATCCATAACCTACTATGTTATGTGCACACGTGGCTTGTCGTCTGTGTGACAACACATCATCATCATCATCATCATCATCATCATCATCTCTCTCTTATCAGGGTGCCCTCCTTTACTCGCTGTGTCAGCTGCTCAGATTGTTTGCCTTCTTTTAAAATCTTAGAAACACTAAAGCAAAACCAGAAACCCAAAGACGTTATATATATTTAGTGTCATTATTTCCCGAGACCAGGAAGTGTTGCCGAGTTTCACTCGGATATTATGTGCGTTTAACAAAAATGCAGTCTTAACAAAATGCATCAATGTTGCAAGTTCATCCCTGAATCGCTCTGTGGATACCCACTCAAGCATATAATAACACAAGCAGTGTACAATGAAAACTCAAATCGGTAGTAGATGCTACATGTATCTAAATAAATATTAGAACAAAGCAAATAGTACATGAAAAATAACAGAGAGGCCTACGCTAAAGGAAACATTGCACTAGGCATTACAAAGTGAAACGCATCCATTTTAGTGTTAAAACATTTGTTTACCATACCGTTTTCTTTTGTACTAGTATTTGTTTTAGGCCAGAGGCCTAGGATCTCTGTAGCAGTCTGAAAAAAATTATTTTATATTATAATGTATTATAACAAGGAGCTTAAAGTCTGAAGATGTAATCAAAAGGTCAACTTATTTCAGGGGTCAGTTCACAGACCTCACTGTCAACCGTTTTTAAGCATGTTCCCTGAAAAATGATCTGCATGGTTACCACACTGCTTTGGTCCTGACACTTTCATCAATGTTTAGTCCACCCCAGTAGCGCTCTCTTTTTATTATGGCTGTCCATTAGGGCTGCAGCTATTGATTATTTTAGTAATCGAGTATTCTACCGATTATTCCATCGATGAATCGAGTAATCGGATAAGAAATACTTCTGTTTTATTGAAGAGCAATAATAAACAATAGTTTGATTACATTTTCGGAAAAAGCTACATTTTTGTTGCCTACATTGCTTACAATATCATCTCTCAAAAAACTAAACACATGAAGTGCGTTTAAGTGCCATATTACATTGTAACATTTTTAAAGAAAACATTTTCTGAAATGACATCAACCTCACACTAAGGCATACATTAAACATACATAAACATTACCTTAAGTTGTGCAACTTAACTTTCAGAACTACAAGTTTCATCCTGAGACTGATCTGTATATAGGCCTGTATGTAAATATATGTAAATATTAATTATACTCAATCTATTTTAATTTATATATAAATTAAAATAGATTGAGCTCTGTTACACTTACGAAGTATGTATATCGTTGATCAGTTGTTTCTCCGTGAAGAGAGAGAGTGAGAGAAAATGGTGCACAACAATCAGCTGTTTGTCCGACGGGATAGTCAACAAGTCGGCTCTTTAGATCAAACTGTGGTCACTGCTACGTATTTTCTTGTCTTTGTTTTTGGTAGTTGGTGTGTTTGGTGTAGTTTCATCGTCCATACAACTCCGTGATTTACTTTTGTCGGGTCCGCTTCGGGGAAAGGATGAGAAATGTTTTCTTTTGAGATGCTGTAGCACTGACGTCGTGCTATTATTGTGCTAAGCCAGTTCGGTTTTTCAGGAGACATACTGTGCAGAGCTCTCGTTTTAATTACGTTTGAACTGATTCCAAACTTTGGACACTTTCTGTTGTTTTCTCCAGCCTGTCTCTTCTCTTAGCCACGCACTATTTACGCTCTGGCGTGTGTCGCCCGCAGACTGAGCAGCGTCTCGTGTGCGAGAATAATAATGATCCGTGTGGGAACACCATGCGTCAGCAATACAACGTTGGTAACATTGATTTAACGAAGCTTCGAGGCAAATCATTTTGCATCGAGGATTTTTCTTAATCAAATTATTTGAGTTATTCGAGGAATCGTTTCAGCCCTACTGTCTCGTCAGTTGGCCTTTGCTCTTCTTTCTTGTTATGTGAATTCTAAATGAACATAGCTAAATCATGTTTGGCTTCATGACCAGTTTTGTGCTCATCTTAAACTATCTAATTTGTCTCTTAAGATAAAAAGGAACCAGAGGATTTGGGTATTTTGTACTCAAACCGTGCAGCCAGCTACCTGAAAGATGGCAATTGCGCGGAGTGTGTTAAAGACTGCAATATGTAAGTGTTTTTATTTCTGATTTAGTATTTTTTTTACATTTTACAACATGTTATCTGTAGTCTGTGATTCTGTGCAGTTGTCTTACTTTTTGTAACATGTGTTTTGTTGAAATATCACTTTGTTTTAGTTATACCACATTAATATAAATTCTCATCGGCCAGGGTTTTTTGATTATGACACTAGTCTCTTTATGTTCTAACGGAGCTCAGATTTCCAAATAAGCTAAACTCATAAAAGAGCCAGACTTATCAAAAACATAGCCCAGATTGACAAACCTACACACACTTGAGCTCTTTTTCTAATTAAAAAAAGTGATAATCAATGATCAATCAATCGAACATGTTTACCTTCATGCCACCAACATTGTGTTGTAGTAAGGATGTTTTTAGTTTTAGATGTCCACGGTCTCTTGCAGCTTTGACTTTTGACCTTGTTTCAATTGGAGATTAAGCCTATTCTGTCTTTTCTCGTTGTAAGTCATCTGGATGAGAGTGTCTAACTTGTGAACTGCACATATTTCCTCTCAGGTCTCTGGAGTTGTTCCCATTCAATGTGAAGTCCCTGCTCCGTCGTGCCTCTGCCTACGAAGCTCTGGAGCGCTACAGGCAGGCATACGTAGACTACAAGACTGCTCTGCAGATCGACTGCAATATAGCAGCTGCTCACGACGGCACCAACAGGTACCTGGGCTGTAGACTGGCCAAGCGGTGATGGATGGCATGTCAAATATCAAGAGAGGCAAAATGAACCACTGTTTTCAGATTGAAGAGTAATTCAAAAATGATACAGAGAGATGTTGTTTCAGTCATATTTAGGGTACTTCTTCATAGTGTCAAAACAAGCATGAATCCACATCTATAACTTCGACGTTATTGAGCTTCATGTTCACACAGAGCACTGTTGAGGTGGTCAGTTTTTCATCTAGCTTGTGAGGATGCGTGAGTTCTGTTCACACCAGGATGTGTATTTCTAGTTGTTTCTATCAACCTGTTGGAGTTAACACTAGCTGACTAGAACTAGAAAATGCATTTCCTGCAGCAAATGCTTGTGAATGCTGAAAAGGTAAACTGGATTGCTTCCATAATTGCGTAAGAAGATGAAGTAGTGTGGATAGCTGGAAAAGTGGGAATGGTTTAATAAGTATGTATTGCATTGAAATGTTGAATAATACCAAAAATGTATTAATCAAAAGTGGAATATGTTAAGGTTTTTTTTTAAAAGAAAAGTCCTAGTATAGCATGTCGAAAAGTTATAGTATAGCTATGTCAAAAAAAGTGATAGTCATATTATAGCATGTTGAAAAAAGTGATGAAAAAGTCATAGTAAAGTTTATCCAAGAAAAACTTAAAAGGAAAAATGTCATAGAATATTATGTCGAAAAAAGTCCGAATTCATGTTGAAAACAGTAATAGTATAGTATGTCGAGAAAAGTCATATGTAAGTCTGTGTGTGTGTGTATATACATACAGTGGGGAGAACAAGTATTTGATACACTGCCGATTTTGCAGGTTTTCCCACTTACAAAGCATGTAGAGGTCTGTAATTTTTATCACAGGTACTCAACTGTGAGTGATGGAATCTAAAACAAAAATCTAGAAAATCACATTGTATGATTTTTAAGTAATTCATTTGCATTTTATTGCATGACATACATGATACATCAGAAAAGCAGAAATTAATATTTGGTACAGAAACCTTTGTTTGCAATTACAGAGATCATACGTTTCCTGTAGTTCTTGACCAGGTTTGCACACACTGCAGCAGGGATTTTGGCCCACTCCTCCATACAGACCTTCTCCAGATCCTTCAGGTGTCGGGGCTGTTGCTGGGCAATACGGACTTTCAGCTCCCTCCAAAGATCTTCGGAAATTAGTCATAGCATGTCTCAAAAAGTGATAAAAAACATAGTATAGTATGTCAAAACAAGTGATAGTCACGGTATAGTGTGAAGGTATAGAAAAGTCACGGTATAGTGTGAAGGTATAGAAAAAAGTCATAGTATAGCATGTCGGGGGGAAAAAGTGATGAAAATGCCATAGTATAGTATATCGGAAATGTCTAAAAAAACATAGTATAGTATTAGAGATGCACCGATTTTCTTTGAGTTAGGCCAGCCGATACCGATTTTAGCACACACAAATATTTATTTTCTATCTTTTCTTTAATTGAACATTTTGCACAGAACATAGACAATTTTTTTGAACAGATAATGGATCACTATAATATAGAACTATATAAATGATTACTGGTGTGGGAAATTCACACACATCTAAAGTGCAATGTTAGAACCATTTCCTTCTTTTCTGTCGTCCCTCCACGCCCTACCTTTTTCCTTGCAGGTGTTGCATATTGCAAACTTGTTATCTTCTGCACACACGCTGAAGAATTTCCAAACAGCTGACATGTTGCAGGTTAATTCACGAGGTTCCCTACATGTGCGAGAATCACGCGCTTCACACCGCGAGCGGGTACGCGCGACACACGGCGGAAAAGTTGAGAGAAAGGAAAAAGAGACTGTGCTGTCGCGTCCGTGTGTGCGTGCGTCCTTGAGAACTGTAACTCGTATAACTTCTGTTGTCAGTTAATTGTAGCATTGACCGGCATGAAATTGGCATATGTCAGACTGACCTGCCGGTCGCCGGTCATGGCAGAGCACGTGAAAACCGGCCAATTCCGGTCACCGGCCGGTCAATCGGTGCATCTCTATATAGTATGTTGAAAAAAGTGAGTCATGTATGAAGGTATAGAAAAAAAGTAATAGTATAGCATGTCGAAAAAAAGTCAAAGTGTAGAGTATGTCGGAAAAAATGCCCAGCCTCGACTGGGTATCGAACCTGTCAGAGTCTGCAGTGATTACTTGCTGAGCCAGTGTGCCACTAAAGAATTTACATTGAAAACGGTAATAGCATAGTATGTCGAAAAAAGGAATAGTACAGCATGCAGAAAAAAGCCATTACAAAGTTTTTTATATTCTGCTCTCTGTTTTTGTGTCCCAGGATGACGAAGGCTCTCACAGAGGCCGATGGTCTGTCATGGAGAGAAAAGCTTCCTCCCATCCCCACCGTTCCTCTGTCTGTTAGAGAGAAACTAGCCCAGAAAGCTACAACCAACGGTGCGCAACCAGACCCTACACCGAAACAGAACGTCAACAGACAAATGAACAAACCTAGTAAGAACATTTATATTTTCTGTTGTGTTTTCTGCTCATGTAATTTAAATTATAAAATGTCTTTTTAATAAATGATTCACAAGCATTTATCATCACATTCTTCTCCTCTGGATAGTTCCCAGTGATAAAGATAAAAAGAAAGCCCAAGCCCTGAAAGAAGAAGGCAACGCCCTGGTGAAGAAAGGAGAGTACAAGAAGGCCATAGAGAAGTACAGCCAGAGCCTCAAACACAACCCCACTGAGATCACAACCTACACCAACCGGTGGGTCACGTCTTCATTCATACATCCATTTGTTTAATCTCTTCAATGGCTGATGAAACGGGGGTTACGGGTGTCTTCACACCTGAAACCTTTGGTCCGTTTAAACCAAACCCCAGAGCGTTTTGCTGGATAGCGGAAGTGGTGTAAAAGTCTCTCGAACTCTGGTCGGCCTGAAAACGTGGACCTAGTATCGTGTCCAAGTGCACGACAGCGTGGTTCACTTTAGACGAGAACACCCAAATATATAGCCTGACATCGTCATACTCAGATTCTAGTCAGAATATGAGTCTGATACTGCTCCATTGGGCTGTGATTATGGGGTGTGTTTCAACCGAACCAGGAAAAAAAAATGCCTCTGCACTCAATTGGATAGACCTACAACCAATCAGAGCAACGGAGAGTCAAAGGCAGGCTTCGACCAACCCCCGAGGAACAGCGCCATGTCTTAAAGCAACCATGGGCTTAGCAGCCAACGGTGGAACTGCATCCCTCTGGCCCAGAAAGACTTTTCCCATAGACTTTGCATGGCGAAAGAAACTTCTATATTTCAGCAGATAATTTGTTTTGGGGTACATCAACTAACCAGCCCGAACACTTAAAAGGTCCTTGTTTAAAACGTCTTTTTACATTTCTTTCAAACATTTTTAACATTCACTAGTAGCCAAATCCAGAGTTATTGAACTAGGTATGATGAACTTTTAATACATCTATGGCTTCAACAGAGCAAAGGCAGAGGCGGCAGTTTCCGTGTCGTGCGGACGGGTGTGGCAATATGTACGTGATCGCGGTTCTCTGTTCCTCTTTTAAAATGAATGCGCTGTCGATATCTTCTATAACCGACATGATGGCGGAATCTACACATCTCAATTCTCCAGCGGCAGCCACCTTTGTTGTAAACAAATTGAACCCAAGCGCTCTGTGGTTGATTCCGTTACTGTTGATCATCTGTCCGTCATCATAAAAAGCCCGCCCTGACCATTTGATTGGTCCAAACAGCTCTGGTTCGAGCATAGTTGCTCCACAACGGATCAAGTCCAGACCGAACTTCCCGACCTCAAATGTTGTGGGCGGGGCTAAGTTCGACTGTCCTCCAGGCTACCAAATATAGGTAGTGAACCAACAAACAGTGCATTCTGTTTCTCCCATCAGGACCCGCCTTCTCCTTCGGTCTCATTCGAAGAATGACATGCTCGACCACTCGCTCTGTTGTCAGCTGAAAAGGGAAGTTTGCAGAGTTTCACTTGGGTATTCTGTCTAATAGACAGGCGACTGCTTCAACCGCGTCGCATTTGTTTACAATATTTGGTGTGTTTGCCAAAGTGCAGTGTAGGGCTGCACAATATTTTGTTTCATCGTCTACATCGCGATGTGCGCATGCGCGATAGTCACATCGCAGGACGTTGCGATGTTGACACTACAACTTTTTTGCTGCTTGATAAAAAAGTAAACTTTCACCGTTCTCCTGTTCCATGATCGTTACCGGCCGACCCTTCCTCTTTAAGACAGGTGGTCATGTGACGTAACGTTAGTCCGACGGGAGGCGGGGGGGGGGTTGTTATGGGAAGGGAGGCTCTCCCGTGTGTAGAAGAGTACCGTAAGCGGCAGCTGCCGCTAACACAGTGATGCACATGCTTTTCCATGGGGAGTGAAGCTCCAGTAGTCAGTGTTTTATGTTCGCTGCAAAGACAAACTAAATCACCTGATTAATGCAGCGTAATCACGACATATCCCGGCCATTTTTCACCGCAGAAAGCTGCTACCAGCCAGGCTAAAGCTAACATGGTTAGCCTAAAGAAACAAGGCGTCTGTCCCAACTAACGTTATGGTTCGGAACTGCGACGCCGGAAACGTAACGCTAATCTACAACAGCAGTCTGTTTCTGATATAACGTCATTTACACTGATTTAAGTGCTCTTGGATACAGAGTTTGTTGCAAGAGTGTGACATGCAGGCTCTGTATGCACAGCAAACCAACAATCATGATCAATTTTAATCAAACAACCAAAGCAGGCCCCGCTAGTCGACCACAACCTGAAATTTAGAGGAAGCAACATGCATGCATTATTAATATCATTCAGTTTAGCCTGGATTGATATTATATGAATACAATGGTGTCATGTCAGTCAACAGTGTATTTCTTCCTAATTTCCCTCTCCAAAATCACTTCATTAGAGTAGTCACAGCGTTTACTTGCTTTGGTTTTTGTAAAGCATTAAAGTTCAACAAAGACTGGTTCACATAAGAACATTTCCTTTTACTATTTATGTCCTCTTGTAAAAATTAGTGTTTTTTTCATATCGCAATATATATCGCAGGGGAAAAAATATCGCAATGTAAGTTTTTTTTCCAATATCGTGCAGGCCTAGTGCAGTGGGAACACAAATCAAACCAAATCAAAAATACAACAATGTTGCAACTTCACCCCTGAATCGCACCGAGTCTACCGAACTGTAGGTGGGAAAGTGCCCTGAACTGCTGAATATGTTTGAGATGTCCTTTTTTAAACTATTTTACCTACCATCTGTCAGCCAATCAGAATTTCCTGTTAATCTTTCAAGGACGATACCAATTTTTGGAATTTAAAATACGGATTAAGTCAAGAAAATAATAAATATACAGTACTTGTTTTCAGGATAGAAATTCTGTAAAATAGTTTAAACCATTCGTGGCGTTTTAAAGTTCTCCACTGTAACCCAGTGTAATAATTATAATTAACAATATCAATTTGTTTTCATGCATATGTGAGTGTACTCTGGTCAGAATGTATTATATATGTAATGAATCAGTACAGATGAAAAGCCTCCCATAGGCAACCAGGGCAATATCTATACAGGATCATATCTATCATAGCTTAGCAACACTATCGACAGCCAATGAGGAATTCAATACAAATATATTGACAATCATTTTTTGTGTTAAGTGAAAACGGTTCAAACAGACCAGTAGGTTTTTGGCTAGAAATTTCTTTATATAAGTTTTCATAATTTTGATTGCATTTTGTGTGTGTGTGTGATCAGGGCGCTGTGTTACCTGTCAGTGAAGCAGTACAGAGACGCTGTCAGAGACTGTGACGAGGCTCTGATGATTGACAGCAGCAACATCAAGGCTCTCTACAGGAGGGCTCAGGCTCACATGGAGCTCAAGGTGAGAGGGTGTTCTCTATCACTGCACTTCTGTTCCTGATTCCCACACAAGAGTAACCAGGCGTACGTATCAAGTGTCTGTCTGGAGAATTGTAGGGCGGTTGACAAAATAAAAGCATTTCCTAATTGCTGATGTAACAAATATTGCCAAAGTACAACATTCAATAGACACAGATGGCTAAACTCTATTTGTTCAGCCCATTTCAACATACATCCTTACCTGGATGTCTTATCTGCATTCTGGATCAGGAAAAAGTCCCCTTAATGATCTCAAGGCAGGTGTGCATTGAACATGCGGCACAGTTTAGCACGTGTATGTGCAATACATCTTAAGTTTCATGAAGGTTTGCATTTTTCAGCTTTTGCCAGAAATATTTTAGATAGTATTTATTGTCCCACAGGGATAATCATTTCCACACACCTTCTTTCCATAGCACAAAACCACATATAGAACCCATAAAACATGTAACCCATACAAAACACGTCACATTAAGACACCCACATAGACATATATCAAATGTGAAAAAAACTACAAAGCAACTGAGGTGCTGGTGGCGGTATTACGGTTTGTTCAGTGTAGGATCATCATTATTATTTTACCTAGCATTTCTTTTAACATGACTGTCTGGTTGAAGGATTTGTGTCTGGGAGAGAAACCCGCAGGTAAAGAGCAGTACGTAGGATTTGGTAACATCTGGCGGTGAGGTTGCAGATTGCAGCCCACTGAATACCCCTCCGCTCAGCTGTCCCTTTCCAAGCGTGTAGTACAAACTGCTGAAAACATCAACGGCCCTCTCTAGAGCCAGTGCTCGGTTGGTTCTTTGTGGGCTGCTGTAGAAAGATGGTGGGCTCTGCTCAGGGCTCATTCCAAGCTAAACCAAACCACAATTCTTAGTTTCAGGTGATAATACACCAATGAAAACACATTTATGAATATTATATTCCATTTCTGCCGATAGATTCCCTCCCCCCCCTCCCACCTAAACCCTACACACAGAATCTCCGCAATTCCCTAATCGTCTTTCCTAGTTCTAATATGGTCACGATGAATTTTTTTAAACAAAAAAACATTTATTCCAGAATAAAAGTAATTTTCAATTCCCAAATCAGGGATCACGTTTCCTCTTTTGTTTGTTTCTGTAACCACTCCACCTCTTAGTTTCCCACTCTCAATTCTCGTGGTCACTCCTGCAGGACATCAGAGCCTGTGAGGAGAACCTGAACAGCCTGCTCAAAGTGGAACCAAACAACTCGGCTGGCCTGAAGATGCTGCAGGAGGTGCAGAAGAAGAAATGAGCACACATCAGGGACTCTGGATGCGGCGGTAAGGATCTGTCACTGCACTGCGTACAGAAAGGAGAGGAAGGGGATGTTTTGATGAAGAGTCGGTCGACAGAAGGCAGCCGAACAGTGACACGATTCAGCCGCTTTAGGTCAGAGACTTGACCTGCGTTTCCCAAAAGTTTCATTCACACCGAGCCCGTTTGATCCGTTTACTCACTGGAACAAACGGGAGCTTGGTCTCGAGTCTCTTCTGGAAAATGCAGCTCTGGTCGATGAGAACCGAGGGTGTATCAGGAAGAAGCCTTGGCAATGTTTGTATTCTACCAGTTCTAGTGTCACTGAGTATTTATGGTTATTTATAAGAGCTGAAATTGAGACGCATCATAATTCTAACTGAGAAATAAGCCTTTGCCATCATTTGTGAAAGTGAAGTTCAGCAGGTACCCGGCCGTCATGTGAAACTCCTGCTGGATGCCACAAAAACATTTTCAGCTTTTTCTTAGCGCTCCCACATCTGGCCTCGTCTTTCACACGCAACACCAAAGATCATCTACCATACGATGAGGCATCCGAATGTCCCGACATTAGAAAGTTTCCATTATCCGAAAAAATGAAAAGAATTGCAGCTTGTTAGGGTCTAGGAAATCAATGGCCCAATACAAGAGATTTCAAAAGTACAGCAGTCACAGTATATACCATCGCATGTAGCAACTCAAGCTAACCGTTGGTTCTATAAAATGTCAGAACACATTCCCATCACAATAAATACCTAAATTGCTAGTTTTGTGTGACAAATGGTCCCAAACCCATATATAATCAACATGTATAATCAACATATCAATGTTAGTATCACATAAAACCAACTTGAGAATCTAGGAGACTGTCGCTCGACAAACGACTGACTGACTGCAGCTCCACCCCTCTTTAGAATTTAAATGTCTGTCGCTTCAAAATCTCTTAACCTCCCTATCTTAGCACTGGTGATTGTGAAGGTTTATTATTCCGTATTTGAATTACAAGTAAACGACCATTTTTCACTTATGTGAATGTCATGTTCTACACTCAGGTAGTTTACTTATTTATCCAATTTTTTTTCTTCTCCTGAGGCTTTTGAGTTTGTGTGAATTGTTTGTTTCCCATGATGTTCTGGCCGTGTTCACGTCCTATATGGGATGGACGGTAGAGATTAGCGCGTTTGACATATACGAACTAGGGATGACTGCAGAGTTGGTCAAAACAGTTGGTTAGAAATACATTGTCTTGGCAAAACAGCACATCTCCATTCGTGTTTAATTGCGTTCAGCTGACATGAGGCGTCCATATTTTTTCCTTTTCGTGCAATCCTGGAATTTTCTGGCCAACTGATTGACGTGAACTCTACAAGTCAAACTGGTAGTTACGCTAACTTTTTATTTGTTTATTACCTAGGGCTGTAACGATATGCGATATGAAACCGAACTCGCCGACACTCGCATCCACGAACCTGGAGTGAGAAGACAGAATGGCGACACACCCCTTCCACCTCCCAGAGTTGTCGACCTCGGCCAATAAGGAGTCAGTTTGTTAAAAGAGGTCTCCCCATGGATGGAAGGGTCGTCCTCACATTTGCGAAGAGAGTAAACGTAGCGGTTGAATTAGTAACCAAGCTAGATGAACTAGAAACTGGCCGCCACGTCTTCAAAAATCGTGATAGGAACCGAATCGTGGGCTTGGTGTATCGTTACAGCCCTATTATTACCTTTAGGATCAGAGCATCGATTTGTTCCCTTTCTGGTTAAGACAACCGTGTGAACCAAGTAAATCTATCCTCAAACGGGTCATCGTATACAAAGTACTGTCCCATTTCATCGTACTATTGTGAAACAAGTATAAATCTCAACGTGATCCTGCTGTAGTTTGGCAATCTCTGTCTTGCCCGAAGTGCCTGTCGTCATCCTCTGTCTGCTGCTCTGCATTAGTTTCTGGTTCAAAGAACAAAAATAAATTGCACATCCAGTTACGTGTGTCATGAAAGAAAATTGTGACAACACGTGTACGCTTATTCGTGTCTGCACAGGGTGACCACAGCCTGACTCTATTGGAAACTGAGCTTTTGGTTTATCACATTTCTGCTGTTTTTATAATTTGCCATTTTGTTTTTCTGTCAACCGGCTCCTGTTTTAACTGCAAATAAACTTAAGAACTGAACAGACCCAGAATGACCACGTCTTTTCTATTACTTTAAAACAAACATTCTACATTTTGGGAAATACACTTAACACATGCTTTTTGGCGGCGAAATAGATCAATACCACTCCTGGCTGTAGCTGCTTAACTTAGCAGAAAGACTGGAAACAGCTAGCCTGGTTCAGCCCAAAGGGACCTACGTCAGACTATAGATTCACCATTTTACCAGGAAATATGAGCCTGACTATTTCTTGGCTCTGGGCACTTGCCAGGCAGCCCAGGAAGTTACTGTGCCACGCCAAAGAAAAATCCAGAACATATCCTGTTAAAAGGTTGCACTTCTGTTTCTGTAGGAATTAAACAAGACGGAACATGTCAATCAGTGAGCTTCAGTGTTTAAAGACCTTCCTGAACTCTCGTGCTCTTCCTGTGGATGGTGATTTTGGGAATCTAGTTTTTTGTTTTTTTTGGAAAAGTCAAGGTCTGTAGCAGAACATCACACTAGAACCAGTGTTTAACTATTTAAACTTCTCCCTCGTCAGCTGCACACGCAGACATCTTCAAATCGAAAGCGCAACTAACAATTATGTTTGTGTTGGCGGTGAACTTGGCTACATGACTCTTCCCAGAACCGGTCCAATTTGAACAATAATTTTTAAGGAGAGGGCATTTACAGAGCACAATTTCTTTTTTTCCCCCCCTTTAGTCAACTAGAATTAACAGTTGTATTTGTCAAAAGATCGGATTAGTTTAGATCCATACTGTACCACAGTCTCTCTTCTGTCCCTCTGGTGTGTCCAGCTCAGTTAAAAATCCAACCATCTGACCAGCACAGTTGAAGCATACTAAATGACATTGAATCTTTACCAAATAAAAAGGTTCGGTAACATTTACTTGAAGGTATCTACATAAAAGTTTCTTTAAATTTCTTTTTCTCTAACCTTTATTTATTCAGGGAAGGTTCACTGAGAGGCAGCCTCTCTTTTGCAGGGACGCCCTGATCACATTCACAGTTCCACATTCATACCTGGAAGCTGCCCAGTACAACCACAGTCTGATCTGCTGGCCACTGAGCAGCTCCACTGGAGCGGTCACTTCTTTAACCTTTAGGCCCCACTGACGTGACACTGTCATGAACACTTTTCATTCTGCCGTTTTGTCTTTCTGTGAAAACCAAATGAGAATAAAAGTTCGCATCCTAACTAGAGATGCTAGTACCAGTATCGGGAAGTACTGGAGTTCATGCACCGAGCCGATACCATGTAAGAAAGCCCTAAAGAAAATCTACATTACAAGTTTATTTACACAAAAAAATGGTATCGGGCCATCTCTAATCTTAACCGCATTTGCATACAAACCGTTTAGAAAGCAGACATGATCCAGGAGAACACAGCAGCCTTCTGTTATCCTGGGGAACATTTGCATTTCTGGGGGGTGAGGGGAAGAAACCCAAATCTTTTGAAAAAGCTCTACACGTCCAAATGCTACTCCAGTTAAACTCTCTTATCGTTTCCTGTTCTTCCCAGACAAACGTCCTGCATGCTATACATCACGTGTCAAACTCAAGGCCCGGGGGCCAAATCCGGCCCCTTGCAAATTTTGATCTGGCCCGCATTTCAATTTAGGTTCACAGCCAATCTTGGCCCGACTAGTTGTGCACCACACCAAAAAAAAACAAACAGGAAACTGTTTTTTCATACTTATAATTATGCGACACTGTTGTGCAGAATTTGACAGCTGCTTTTAAAGATGTTTGTTTTTCATGACTTGCTAAATTCTACGATGGCTAAGAAACTTTTTTTAGCTGACTTTTAGGGTTTTATGTCAACCAAACTGTACGGGAGAAAGCTATATGAGACATGCAGTAATACAAAGTTAATGGACTTTTGTGTTAAATAAAAGCATGTCAATAGACTCAACATGTCTGGCCCTTGTTGTGATGGTCATGTGAGTTTGACACCCCTGCTATACATCTTCAGTCAGGAAACTCAGTATGAGAAAGTCCAAACAGCATGCAGCGTTAACAGGCTGGTGGTGGTAATAAACAGAGCAGGGCTGATTCGGAACTGATAAAACCTTTATTTCACTTTAAATTGTCTTTTACATTTTGTCCTGTTTATAACATGTAAGGTGAAACTAGAGTTGGATTTTTTTTTAATTTTTTTTTTTAAAAGACATACACAAATCTAGTATTACTTCAATAACCAGGGTGGGGGGGTGGGGGGGGGGGGAGGTGTTGAAGGGTATCTTTTTTTTCTCTTTTTCTTCATTTTATTGGTGTTTTAAGCTAAGTCTACATTTTCACAACCACGTGCGCGCTAAGCAATAAAACCGTCACAGAAGCAAAGTCTTTGTTGGGTTTTTTTTGGGGGTATTTTTTTTCGTCTTTCCTTTTTATTTGAAGCATAATACTGGTCAGTAAAAACAAAAACGATTTGAGATACCAGATATACAGACAGGCTCGGTGCCACATTCACTACTGCATGGGATCTTTTTTTTTTTTTCCTTATAAAGCGTAGAATAACTGCCTTTTTGTTCAGCTAACAAGAAAAAGGAAGGGAGGAATCTTTACCTTTTAAACTTCAGTGCATGAAAACATTTGTCCCCAGCAAAAGAAAACAAACATTGAGACATGACTTTTCTACACCTAAAAAGGGTGGAATGTTGAGATGGCGACAAGGTTATTGTGACACTGAGTGGATCAGACTCACGGGTCTGCGCTGTGGTCGGCTGACGTCCCCGATATTTCTCAAAGTTTGGAACCAAAGTTTAGTTCTCAACCGCTTTATGAACACGTGCAGTACCTCGCTGTTGGCAGGGGCGCAGTCGTCTAAACAAGAGAAACCACGAGGAGTTCAAAATGTACATATTGTAAAAGATCAGATCTGAAAATGAGTCGGGATATTGTACCGTCAACTGCTCAGCGAGTCTTCTCTCTCTTTTCTACATGCAGTCAAAAAGAGAAAATTAAAAAAAAAAAAAAAAAAGGTTGCCACGGCATTTATGCATGTTTATGAACTCTAGCTTGAACACATTAACCCTGATCCAAACTACAGGTTCTCACTTCCACAAACCGATGATTGGCTGCCAGGAGACTGGGCTCCTTCCACTCACGTACCGGTCGTGGACTGAAATTTACACCAACGGGGACACTTAAAATCACCGCTTCCTAAGTTTTTTTTCAGTCAGCTGGGTTAAGCCTAAAACAAAAGGCCCCGACTTACACTAAGTACTGAATAAAAATGTTGGATTTGGTGACACCTTGGTTGTAGTTATTAATCAAAAAGGAAAAATATTTTTAGCCCGTTTTCTTTGAAGCTCAACTCAACTTTTTTTTTTTTAAGGCAGTTAGCTGATACTCCAATCTTGAACATCTTAGAAGGAATAACAGGCCTAACTGAAAATTTTCCCCCTGCTATGGCCACGCCAAGACCTGCCCTTCAATAGCATTCACACACTACTATTGGCCAGGCGTCCATGCTTACGCAAGGTAACGTAACCCCATTTGTTCAGGTCCTATCCCCTGACCAATCGGCTATCTTACCTTAACCACTTGAGGTCGATGCCTAACCTCAACCAATCGAGCTGCTATTGAAGGACGGGTCTTGGCTTGGCCATAGTGAGAAATAAAATTTGGCTGACTGTCATTCATATTTTGGAAACGAGGAAGCAGGAAGTTTAAGTGTCGATCCACAGAGGGTACAAGTTCCCCACTCCATTCTTGCGGGAGATTTCCACGGCGATAAATGATGGCGTGCGTTCTTGTTGGCAGATGGACCCATTCAGCAGCGAGTGGAAACCTAGGACTTTTTTGTAGACTTGTCAATCAAGGGGATGTATAAAAGGAAAATAAAGTACAAAAAAAAAAATTGTTCTGGTCAAAAACGCCAAAGCATAAACAGCAGGCGAGCGTAACGGCTTCAAGGTTTTCATTGCAAGTAGGTGTTAACGAACAACATCGACAAACCGCTTTGTTTTTCCAAAAGACAGATTTACAGTTAAGTTCTAAAAATGTTTTACAATTTTACAGTTTTCAAAAACTGGAAATAAAGAGTTGTTATACACAACAAGAAAAGAATAAAGGAAAACGCAACCGCAAGGGGAGATGAACATGTTAAGGAACTAACTTCAGGGACCGCAGTGCTGCTGTTGGACTGGAGGCCGATCCCAGGGAGCAGGCACGCCTCCTTTGTTGTGAAAACGTCGAAAATCTTCTCAAAACATCAAGATGGAATGTATGCTTTTTTTAAAAATTATTTCTTATTTTTAAATAAGTTCCCAAATTAGTTTTTGCTCCGAAACTGAAAAGAACGCAGAATTGGCGTTGAATAAAACTCCCGGTCGGAATTAAAAAAAAATAAAATTAAACGTGTTTGATTACACAGCAGGTAGAAACGCTCTCGTTTTTAAGATTTGTCAGTGTCACAATACAGCCTTGTAGGAGGACCCTTCTGTATAAACGTCAGCAGAACCGCAGTGCTGCTCAAACACGACCCCACCCCCCCAACCCCCTCCCTCCCTCCCAACTGAATATCGTTCTCGCCACCAAATGGGGATCTGGCGGGCGAGGTGGAGGAAAAACTAAGCATCACAGTGTTTGTTGAAAATAAACAGACAGTTTAATAACCTTTTGTTGTCGTTGTTTTTTAAAGTGGAATAAAACCAGCCATTTGCCAGTACACTAAGAAAAGCCAAAAGAGAAGGGTTGGACTATAGAAGTGCATTAAACTCAATAGAGCGAGGGAGGGGGGTGGGGGTAGTGGACAACTATATATGTGCATTAACTCACTAGAGGGTGGGGGGGTGGGGAGGATGTCAGGGAGGAGGGAAGAGGAGTGTGAGGGTAGAGCGGAAGGAATGGAGGAGGAAGATTTAAAAAAAAGGTGTGGGCCCTAAAAGACGTGTTATTTTGTAGTTTTGGATAAAAACCCCTCCCTGCGTGCTAGAAGACTACATTGACCAGTGCGTTTAGGCTGCTGGCCTGCCTCGGAGTGCCATGATCAAAGGGGAGGGAGGGAGGGCTCGCGGGGTGATGGAGTACTTTCTCTCTCTCTCCCTCCCCCCCTCTCCTTTTTTTCCTCCCCCCCTCCCCCATCCGTCTGAGAAGGTCAGGTACTATTCATGCTGTTGGTTATACAGAAGGGAGGTCGGGAGGCTGGGCTTGAAAAAGTGGGACGAGGGGAATGAACGGGCTGTTTTATGTGTACGAATGAGGGGGGGAGAAGAGGAGAAAGAGGAAGAGAGAGATCAGAGGAGGAGGAAGAGAGTGGGGATGGGTTAACAGTGAAGTGCGCTCTAGTTCTCCCCGTCGCCGGCTTCGCCCTCGTCTCCCTGGTTTTCTGATGTCCAGAGCTGCAGAAAAACGGAGACAAGACATCTTTGGGTCATCCTATCGCTGTAAACACGGCTGGGACAGTGATTCACTTCATTTAAAAAACACAGCAAAAATAAGTCGTTCCTTGCTTTACATTTTCATTAAGGTAGGATTCTTCTATTAGCTGTATTAACAAATCCCATGAAAAGACCAAAACCACACAGCGCTGCGGACGAGGGTCTTACTTGTCCAAACATCATTCCGGGATGGGAGAAAAACGTCATCTGGTTTATTGGCATTTCTTTAAACCAATCACAATCTTCTTGGGCGGCGCTAAGCGCCAGATGGAGCCACGGCGCCGCTGCAAAATAGCCTCGGGAAGAAACTTGTTTTGGTGGAACGTGTACGTTCAAAGGTTGTTTTAGTCGTGGAACAGAAAACTCAGATTGGACAGATAGTCTAGCTAGCTGTCTGGATTTACCCTGCAGAGATCTAAGGAGCAGTTAACCATAGTCAACACAAAGAAAGTGAAAGGCGACGGACATCCGGCTGAAAATGAGGGACATTTAGGTCTTCAGTAGGAACTAGAGCAGTCAGTCTTCCTCTATAATACCATTCGAATTTCATGTTATTTTTTTTAAAAATATTCTAATATTTAATGCTCAAATGCAGCCTGTTAAATATGTACTACACTACTCAGGCTTATGCATTGTCAATGCCACTATAAGCATGTGGTTGGAGTTACATGTTCTGTCCACTAGAGGGACTTCCAACATCAGCCTGGCCTTGAAGGGGACCTACATCACGGCCACGGTGCATTGCATTTCTTGCACGCCGCTCTGTTTACATTATATTCCGCCACGAGCACACAGCGACAAACACAAATCAACAGAACTCTGGAATGAAACATTATCTAACTAATGTAGTGAAGCAGCTCTGTTGTAAAGGCTAACTGTGCTCGGTTAGCACAACGACATCACGTTAGAAAGCACAGCCGAAACGATTTGTCCTAAACTAAGTAACAATAGTGTTAGCCACGATGCTAACGGCATTGATAACTAAGCCAAACGGTGCTGCCACTACTATTTTAGTGATTTAAAAGCAACCCGTTTCTGTCAGATTGTCACGTTACTGAGAATACAACTGTTAGAAGTTAATATATGAAGTTGATGCTAACTGACAGCTGTAGGGCAGCTAACATTAACTTTAGCTGTCTCCATGAAGCTCCCAGATAAGCTCCTATAACTCGCGACGCAGTTAGGAAACCAGAACAAGCTAACTAATGCTAACATAAGCACTTTGGCTTGGTGGATGTTTTAAAGTCATGTTAAAACTATTTCCCATCCTTCTTCCGATTTCCAGCCGCAGCCTGTCACTCCCCCGTAACGTTAGCTCACAATGCCTTGTGTTCCTCACTCCCGTAACTTATTGTTCAGACGTGACATGAGAAGACGGAGATTAGCTAACGTTAGCCAACCTACTTATAAAAAATAAATACAAAATTAAAACAAAAATCACATTCGAATAGTAATTTTAGCATTTGAATAGTATTGATTTTTTTTTACTATTCGAATTATATTCGAGTTTCGGAATTTGTTCCAACAGCCCTAGTAGAAACCAGTGGACTTGGGGCTGAGCTCCACAAACAGGGCAGGGAAATGTGGAAGTATTGAGACTAATGCATTGTGGTTTTGGTCTTTTTATGCGATTTGTTGACAACAAGAGAAAAATAAATAAATTATATATAAAATATAATCGTCAAATTGGTCAGCCCTAGAAGTATGGGCTTCTGTCTGGTGTACAACGTTGTGTCAGAGTGTGCACTCACAGTGAGGTTGTCCCTTAGTAGCTGCATGATCAGCGTGCTGTCTTTGTACGAGTCCTCGTTCAAGGTGTCGAGCTCGGCGATCGCCTCGTCGAAAGCCTGCAGGGAGGAACAGAGGGGTTCTTAACTCTCTCTCTCTCGAAAAGCATAACAAAAATGCAGAAGGCAAAATTTTTTTTTTTATTGTGCATGTCTCAGGCTGTACCACTTAGTGTCATACAGTCTCTCCCCTGAGCTAGCTGCAACAGCCTTTAGTGTGTATAAGATGTAGCATGCGCCTCGTCTTATCCACCACTCTCACCTGTACTACTGTAACTGACCCGAAGACCGAAGTTTTCAAGGCTGGGACGGCACTAGGCGGGAGGGCATGAGACGGGAGGCTCCAGGCTTTATCCATACAGTCTTGAAGTTTTCCCAAACTTGCGATCTTAAGAGAGGCCGGCGGGTCCTCTAACTCTTGTGGATCGCCACCACTCACCATACTCGTCTTTTAGTGCCGTTATCTCTGACTCACTCTCTCACTGGACTGACTGACAAAAAACTGCATGTAGGCGGAGCTCGGCTAGCTTCAGAGATAAGGCGGGGCTACAGATTAGGTGTCCCTAGAACCCGCGTATCTAACAGTAGTTCCACATTACATTAACTAATTTGCACGCAAGTTGTATTTATTTTTATACCGTGTAAATTCATGTACCGAACCGAGACAACCGTACCGGTTCAATACATACACACACACAGCTGGTCTCAATAAACATATCACAAGAGGCTGCGACATACAGTGAAACACTTTTTGGTGTTGAAAGGAATTATTAGTAGAAATCTGCAGTTTTAAATCTAACTCATTCCTGTTCAATAAAAATGTTGGAAATCATTTAATTTGTTTTAAAAACAAGCAATTGTTGCATTTTAGCAGAATTGAGTGCACTTACAATATCTTATTTAGCTGAAGTAATATCGTTATCGCGATATTCAACGTTATCGCATAGTTTTCTCAAGCATCGTGCAGCCCTACTCTTTACGTATTGAAATTTGGTATTGAATGACGGGGCATTTTTGATACTATGGAGGCAATTCGGTCAGTGCCTAAAAGTAACGAAGTTCGGTACCCAGCCCTAGTCTCGAGGTTTTAATTTCTGGCCTGAGGACTGCTACGTCTCGACGGCTAACTGGCAGACTGATCTGTGGTGCACTACCTGTACTACCTGTGCCTGGAATACAGGAAAACATTCAAAATCAGTGCTCTAAAGCAGTGGTTCTCAAGCTTTTTTCAATAATGTACCCCTTTGAGCAGTTTTTTTGAAAGCCATGTACCCCTAACCAGCGCAAATCATTTTTGGCAGAAAAAAATAAAAGTCTACATAAAGAGGAACAATACAGCGATGTTGGCGATAGATTTACTAAACAACAGCCTTGTACCTAGAAAACATTTAAATGCTAATGAAAAAAGGCGAAAAAACTTGGAAAGACAGTAGAAAGAAGGAAGTAAGGCAACAATAGGTCAAAAATAGTAACAAAAACTTTGAAAAAGAGACACAAACTTCAAAAAAAGCAATAAAAACTTTGAAAAAAAACAGTAGAAAGAAGGAAGGCAACACTATGGCGACAAGGGAAAAAAAAAAAAATCCAAAAAGCGACAAACTTCGAAAAAAGGGACAAAAACTTCGAAGAAAGAAAGATCGTGGAGGTAGGGAAGAAAGGCAATAGGTCAAAACAAACGACAAAAACCTTCAAAAAAAGGTGACAAACTTCAAAAAGAGCGACTAGTAACTACAGCCTTGTAACTGAAAAACATTTTGCAAAAAGAAAATCTTACGTACCCCCGCAGTCCTCCAAAGTACCCATATGGGTACATGTACCCCGATTTGAGAATCACTGGTCTAAAAGGGAGTAACCAATGTGTCGTGCACCCACCTGCTTGGCCAGAGTGCAGGCCTGCTCGGGCGAGTTGAGGATTTCGTAGTAGAAGACGGAGAAGTTGAGGGCCAGGCCCAGCCGGATGGGGTGTGTTGGCTGCATGTCCTTCTTGCTGATGTCGAAGGCTTTCTGGTAGGCCTGCTGAGAGCTGTCCACCGTGTCTGTACAACACACATTACACCAGTCACTTTGATTTGGCCGTGCATGGCGACCCTGAACATTATTCATCAGTCATCTTACATCAACACACTCTGCTCAAACGCCGCCGTCACAAACAAGAGGAGCCCGTTTACTGTGACCTGCGGTCAACACTGTCCTCTGATAGAACCTTTTTGGTACGTGACCGCAAACAAAAATTGACTCGCACGTTAACACGTTCGCCGTCTTAGTTTTGTGTAAAGACCGAATCACGGTGACGTCGCGCTAACACACAAAAAAAAAAATCACCTCCGGGTAGACGTGTGAAATCTGCAAAACTTATTTATTTCTGTTGTCATTTTCAGCCCTAACTGTAACGTTTAAAGATCTATATAGTTAAACATGGAGGTCCGACCTATCTGACGTCTCTGCTGTGTTTATTTCCTGTCCTGCTTTGCTAGCTAAACCAAAGCAAACATTAGGAACAGCAACATCTCACCGCCGGTCGGACTGACTGCTAGTTTGGGTGGTGTCATTTTCTTTAGTTTGGGCCCAACAGGTAAATAAGCTCTCCAAATATGAAAGCATTAAACACGCATTTTAGATGAATGAGATGGAGAGAATATCCAGCTGTTCCTCGCCCCCGTTGGCTCAGCGCCATCAAACTCTACGTAGCGGACACAGGGGTTTTCTACCAGAGGTTATTGTAAACAAACACTGTGAGCATGCTAATGTTTGCCAATTAGCACTAAACACAAAGTGCAGCTGAGGGGAATGGCAGTCGTTTTGCAGATATTTGGATATAAACTTAAGTATTGGATGATTTTAAATGTCGACCTGATGGTGCTGTGAGATGACCAAAGTTGTTAGAATTCATCCTGAGGGGAATATGAATGTCTGTGTAATTTGTGCAAACTTTTAGACCCCAAAAAAGAATCCCTGGATGATTGCGATCTTTGACCAGACTATGAATGTCTTCACAAAATGTCACGGCAATCAGTCCAGTCGTATGTTGAGATATAGCAGTCTGGACCAAAAAGGGATGAAACTCCGTCGATAGTGTGAACAAAAAAAAAAAAAAAAAAAAAAAAAACAGTTTGTTTATTCCATTTGTGACTGTATGAAACCTTTGCTTTAGCATGATTAGTGCACATGTCATCCTGCCATCAGTTAACCCAGCAGAGTGAGTCACTATCTAGTCTCTACTCCCTATACAATGGCTGCCAACCTGGCAACAAACCATTCTGGGTTACTGTCTGAATGAGTCTCTATCACCATTACCAACAGGAGCTCTGGCAAAAGGATAGAAATAGGCGACAAAAGAATTGTTTGATGAGATGATTAGGCCATTTCTACGTCATCTTCATCTGATGATTTGTTTGTGACCTTTCGAAGGTGTGACAAGTCAATTTTTTTTAATATCAGTGACTCGTAAAGCCTTGGCATGACTCGTGAACAAATGACATCATGGCTGAGACTGTATACACACACACACTTTTTTCCTACACCAGCAGCATGTCTCTTAGTTTGTGCTTTAAAACAATCTGGCAGACTATCCACCAAATCCAACCTGTACCATCTTCTCCGTAATTGCCTAATTTGTTTAATGAAGCTTAGCGTTGGTTCATGCAGGACACAGAAGTCATACGCCTGCTAATTGAATTATCATTCCTATCAGACACACACCAATCACAGCCACTCTCACATCAAGGCGGTCCTTTTAAATGGGACTCCCTCCTCACTGATCCCTGCTAAGCTCACACTTTTCCTCCGCCCCCCCTGGCCTTCACCTTCCTAGTTCAGAGCCCTAACGTGACTCAAAGTTTGAAATGCTTTTCATTGCCTTTCTTTTGGCTCACTCTTAACATAACTGTATTTCCATTTGATGCAATAAATGGTTAAATCTAGGGCGAGAGGGTTCCTGACTCAACAGTAATATAATAATATACTACTGCATCAATTGTCATTCGATATTTCTGGACAAGCCATTTAAGAGCATATTCAAATCTAGCATTAGGGGTGTGACGATACATCGATCTGGATCGATGTATGGATTCAATCTTATCGACACAAAGGGAAAAGCTTTAAGACTTAGCTTTATTTTGAAAGAGCAGTTTGTTTATAATTTAAATGCCTGGAAGAGCTTAGTAATGGAAATGTAAAATATTTTCTCTCTCATATCGAAATCGTATTGTGGCAGGGTTAGTTATATCAGTAAACGTATCGTTGTCCACAGAATCAATATAATATCATATTGTGATAAAACGTGTGATTTACATGCCGATCCAGCATGTGGTTTAAGAAACACCTCTTAATGTGCCCCTGATTTCTATGGTATCTTCAGAGAATGTTTGGTGTCTACCACTGGCGATGGTTGGTGCGTCAGTGGATTACCAATTAAAACCGAGCTTCTGGCTCTTAGCAAATCTGGTTTTTACTGCCAGCAATGCAAATTAAAAAGGAATATTTACTCTACGCAACGCAGCAAACAGAAACAGACTTTTGTGTGAGCAATAAATGGGTTAGCCTTTGATTAGCCAGGTGCCACGCTGAGTGAGGACTCCTCCCTTTAACAGGGTTCAAGCTCCCTGAGTCAACAAACGCCGCTCTGCACAACCGTCTTAACGTGTACACAGTTTCCTAAATGAAGAAACGTGCTGGAACTAGATCTAGTTGCTCCTCCTGTTAATGGGGGGAATTAACACATTGCTCATTTCCCTGACAAAATCAGAGCGAAAGAACACTGAGAACATGTTTCTTAAATGTGTCAGACCCACACACTCACCCTTCTTTGAGTCCCCAGAGGCCACCTCTGACAGGTATCTGAAGTAGTCTCCTTTCATTTTGAGGTAGAACACCTTGCTCTCCGCCTGAGATGCGTTGGGAATGAGGAATTTGTCGAGCAGATTCTGAAACAGACGAGGTGACCAGACGGGTTCATAAAAACAGGCCAGCAGAGTCTGTATTTACACAGGACGACGGCAGGGACACACACACACACGAAAGGAAATAGACAGCTTAAATACAGATGGTTTTACTAGCACATGACTTTGCACTGCAGCCTTTACTAAAACCCAGTGTGTGTGCGTGTTTGTCTGAGGCGTGGCACTGAGTCTATGTGAAGCCAAGTGTGTGATGACGTGATGGGTGTGGGCTGCTTCTAAAGTCTTACTTGATAGATCCTTGTGTGAACAGACAATGACGTTTTATCTTAAAAACACATTTCCTCGTTCCTTTTTTGAGGGTGGCCTGTGTCGGACCAACGAGGTTTGAGCTTCTCTCTCAAACTCTTTCATTACATACTCGACAAAACTATTGATCACTTTCAACGTGTACACCATGAATGTGTGTGCCCCCCCCCCCTCGCTGCTATAACGCCCCGCCATTCACTGTGCCCTTTGGAACAAAGGAGAACTAGCGTCTCTCCTGCGAGAGGCTCTCCCGGTACATAGTAGGGCTGTCAAAATTGGCCAAAAATTACGCTCAAATATTCCTTTAAAGAAGAGAAAAAAATAAAAAATAAATAATCACAGGTTCGAAAGCCATAGCTGCTTGTATGGGTATATTTATTTCAACATAATCATTTAAAAAAAAATCTGCATACCTACATACAACATCAACAAATAAGACAATAGCCATAAAACTTTATTATTAAGACCATAAACCCCTCTCTCTCCAGACGGTGCAGGAGGCAGGACATGGGAATCACACTGCGGGGTACGTCATTTCCTCTTAAACAACAGAGTCTCTTGCCCTTCCTTGGATTTGCCTGACTAATTCGGCGTCAGCCCTTACCGACAGAAGTTCTGAAGTAAACTGATTAACTAGAAAACGGCAATTATGGACGGTAACTCACTGATCAACGTAATGCTGAAAAATCAGGTCAGGTGTTTGGCGTACAGGCAAACCTCTCAGAAAGAACTCCTCTGAACGGATCGTTTACTCGCTGGAGGATTGAGCCAGACTGAGGTGAAAACTTCCAGCTTTGTTTCAGTGCTTACATTTAGATCGTTGAACCATGGAGAGGACCGCTTTAAATCCACTTAATCCGTGGTCGGTTAGCTCAGTTGGTAGAGCGGGCGCACCTGTGCAGAGGTTTATTCCTCTACGCAGAAGGTCCAGGGTTCGAGTCTGACCGGTGACGGTTTTCCTCCATGTCTTCCCCCCCCTCCATATCTCAGCTTTCCTATCTAATAAAGGCAGAAATGCCCCCAAATAAAATCTGCTTAATCCAATAACCTTGCCTGGGAATGTCATGTAGACACCAGACTAAAATCACCGGATTAAGATCAACTACCAAATAATCACTTGCAAATCAACTCTTACACTACGACTGACAGAGTGGTGGATAATTAACAAAGAAGAATAAATAAAAACGGAAATAAAATGGTTTGTTTCACTGTCAAGAGAGCTGTGGAGATCATGATTTCAAACATCGCAGGAAAAAAAGAGAGGAAAGCCTTCATTTCAAAAAAAGGTAACGAGAAACTAATCTCAGTGAAGTACAGGCAACTGTTGCTGCAACAATTCTTACGATTAGGAGCTTTCTGTATAGACACATTATTTCATGGCCTTTTAAGTTCATAGTTCTATAGTTTTATTCTAAAATACTAATATAATATACTTGTTGTTACATTCTTTTTGACTTCTGAGCGATTACACCAAAGCAATGCCTCCATGCGATTTTGCTATTCCTGCTGTGGTGGCTATGCCTTTAACGTCTCTGGTTGCATCAGCCCAGCGGTTCCCAACCGTTTGGCTTGTGACCCAAAACAGTTTTAGTGGAAACATGACTCGTGAGCAGCTCTTAGATTGATTTTAAAGGCTTTTTATAGGAGTTCAAAGTATTCAAGATTTGCCTAGAAAAAGGCAAATATAATCAGTTTTGTGTTTACAAAAGGTTTTTCTTCCTTTCCTTAAATCATGGTGTGGCACCTCAAGATTTAATTTGGCATCCCTATGCGAGATAAAGCTGCAAAGATGAATCCATATTTACGATCAATGAATCGGTTTAAGTAAAAAGATTCTCTGATCCCAGCTTGTTAAATGTGAATATGTTCTAGTTTCTTCTCTCCTCTGTGACAGGAAACTGAATATCTGTGAGTTGTGGACAACACAAGACATTTGAGGACGTCATCTTGGGCTTTTGGGAAACACTGATCCACATTTTTCACCATTTTCAGACATTTTAGAGACCAAAAACTTATCGAATAATCAACAGAGTAATCAACAATGAAAATCGTTTGTTGCAGCTCTAGTCTATACTCCATTTCAAAAACTGAACAAACATAATACATATTTTTTGCTTTTAGTCTAATCGATTTGCAATATCTTCCAGATCAAGGTCCCCGACATATTTTTTTGTCCCGCCGATGCATCACAGATTTCCCCTTCCAAGCTCGGTGGTGCTTTAAGGACAGCATGTCTCCAGCCGTGCCTCCCTCCCATCATTCCTACAGCACCACATCACTGCACAGGCTTCCAGCTTGACCTTCAAGATATTATTAGAAGTCTTCTCAGGCGCTAAAATCTGCGTCTGGTTAGACCTTGAGCCATTTCTGTTCTAACCTACTCGGGCCTGGCAGTGTGAGGGTTGTTCATGAGGCCTCAATCTGCTCAATCAAAGAGCTACACTGACGCTGAAAAGGAGTATAATAGGGGCTCTTTAAGGCAAGACTGACCATAAACTAACAAGTGTTGAAGGAAATTGAACAAATCACACTTTGGTTTCATGCGATTGAACTTACAGCTCTTTTGGTTACAGAATACTCTAAACCAGTGATCTTCAACATGGGGTCCTCAGAGTCACTGCAAGGGGGCTGCCAAGTTGTTTAATACTTTTTTTTCAAAAGTTTTTTTTCCTCTAAAATGAATATACGTCTAAAAATTTTACATAAACATGAATCCAACCAATTGAGCTCAACAGTCCCGCCCACAGCAGGTTCCGGAAGTAAAAATACAATGCCATTTCTCCATTGACAAATTGGTGTATAAGCCAACCGTCGACGGTAGACTTAAAACCAGCTACGACATGACTAAGCGATTGTATATGCTCATATAGATGCCAAAAGTTCATGGGGCACCAACCTTGTTTTGAGATAAATGTCTTTTATTCGCGATGTCTTGGATAAGTATTCCATTACCCACAATCCCACAGTGATGCCTCTGATTGGTGGAACTCATGCTGGTGAAGAGGGGGAGCTGCCTGCACGATCCGTCATGCGCATGCCCAAAATGATAATCCTGTTTTCTGAGTATTTACGACACCGCACGAAACCCAATCGGTTCCACCGGGAAGCTAACATTAGTTTAGCTAACAGCTAATTCGGCTAACAGCTAGCTGACCGCTTGATTCAGCCTAAAATAACGTTAACTCAAACTAAACACTGGGTAAAGCAGGCTACAGCTGACATAACAGCTGTTACATATGTTAATGGTTGTTTTCAGTGTTTATTTTGAGGGTCTTTTAAAGTTATTACACGCTGTCTCAGCTAGCTCTAGGGTTGGGCATCGAGAACCAATTCCTACTTGGAATAGTTTCAAAAATTAAGATTCCAGTGGAATCGTTTCTTTATTGGAATCGTTTGGAGGATTTGGTTTCAAATCTGTGGAATTTACACATGAAAATGGAATTCTGTTTTACACGCGGAATCACACGGAATTTGCATACATTTTGTTCACATTAAATAAACAATTTTTCTTTACTTCCTTCTCATTTTTCAGTTTAAAACAAGCGGAGAAAGGTCTCAACAACAAGCAGAGACTGGTCTCTACCTAAACCATGGCCAAATGGCACACCCTGTTGCCTAGTAACCATACGTCATCACGTTGGGTTTGTTGCGAGGGAAAAAATGTCGAAGCGAGTGGCGCCCATAGGTGTCGCCTCCTGACAACCATTTGAAATCAAAAGTTCATCAAGCCCAGCACACGCAGAAAGTGCTGCAAGAGATCGGTGGAAAGAAAATCTTCGTTGTTGTCGACTAAACCGCTGACAACCGAGATCGCCGTGTCCTCAACATTGTTATAGGTGAGCATCCAAAGCTTTTATTTAGGTCATTTTGAATGTGCTTTGCTGAATATATCAACAGTTTAAATAAAAAAGCTGAATTGTGAGTTTGTGTCACTGAGTTTTTAAAGGTCAATACTGCTTAGAAGTAAAAAGAAATCAAGCAAATCCGAAAAGGCTAAAAATAAATCCGAAAACACGGAATTTGAGAAAAAATAAAACTGATTTCATAGGGCCCTAATAGAGTTAAGCTAATGGATTCACTGTGCCTTCCACATGCATGTTTGACATTCAAACATGATGATATATGAATATGGTAATAGTAGCTTAGTATTGTAGGGAACCATTAAAAGCTATGTTTAAAGGCTACCAAACACATTACTGCAGGTTTATGATGCAACTCAATTTTATACAATATGTGTAGTAGTGGGTCCCAGCTCGTCTCTCTTATAGGTTAGGGGTCCTTGGCCTAAAAGAACGTTGAAAACCCCTGCTCTAAACTATCCGTCTTCTGCATCTCAACTGCAAGTCACTGTATTGGTCCTCACTGCATTCCCCTTCCCCCCCAGAGACTCCAGACGTTGCACATGCAAGACCATCGGTGTTCACACGGATTGTTTTGTCACATTTTGGTCACCGATTGAAGAGTTTCTGTTCAGATACACAACTTAAACAAACATCTATTATTTGGGTTTGTAAGTACTAACAACTTACTTGAATACATTTTAGGAAGCGTTTCAGGTGCAGTGTTGACCTGTGTGGAGATTCAGTGGGTAGGTACGTAACTGCATTGGTGAAGAACATGGTTTTGTTCTGACAGATGGATAACTAAAAAAGTTTGAAAAAGTCACATCCAATCCAGAAGTTACTGAGCATTTGGACATTGCACTGCATCAAAAAAAAAAGGAGGCACCCTGGTGGCCTGGGATGTCTGCTGAATAAAATGTAATCCTTTAGTCAAAAGTGAGCCTTAAGGCCGAGGTATGCGCAAACAGAATTAGTTTATTGTACGACTACCACGTCGGAAGGCAAATCTATTTGTAGCTTCTAAATGGCCTTACTTGAATCCATCATAGAAAGGGGGAGATGCAATGGTTGCTTAAATTGCACTTTTGGACAATCTGTCACAGAAGGCATTCAACTGACAGAAAGTGACCCATCTGACAAGCACTTCAGTCGGAGCGTACCGAAGCCTTAAGGGTGTTCAGACCGACAGCAACGCCCTGTCAAAAATCACAACTTTCTCATTCATTTCAATCCGACCCACTGTATCACATCACCTAGCAATGCAATGTGTTGACCGATCAAATGCACACACATTCCAGGTAGATTACTCTGCATTGACATCCATGACACCAGAACTAAACAGAGCTGAATTGAACTTTTATGCATTTCTTTCACATCTCCTGCAGTCAGATTCACTGTGTTCACTTGGAAGGAATCACACATGGGTAGGCACTTGTAATGACATCTCAAACATGTTAAGAGGCTAAAAACACGTTTAAAACTTGCCCAGTTTCAGCCTCCTGGGTGCAAACTGTAGCAGGAGGATAACACGGTATAGGCAACACCGATTGTTTTCGTTTTTCTCGCTACTGACAGCACTCCAGATGTACAAACAGAGCAGAAATCTCCTTTAACTTTCTCCCCTGACAGAGGTCAGTTCAAAAATTAAGATGTAGTATTAACAGGTTCATAAAATATATTAATTTAGATTAACACCCCAAGTATTTTGGAATCCACAGGCAGGCAACCCACCTCTCCCCTGTGCCCAAACACAAACTATATGCATCTTTACACGACTTGTGCCACAGTGTTGCCTTTCCAGTCAAGCACTCGTTTGCCTCTGCACCAAGTGAAGGCATAAGAATAAGGCAAATATACCCAAGTGGGGAAGCAACTTGCTAGCAAGAACCAAAAACTGAGAAGAAAATTAAAGCTTTGTTTGACAACTCTAACCAGCTGCCAGTGCTGCTGCTAGCAACATTACACGAGTAACTCCGTGTGACTGGTATATTTCCATAGCCAGGAGGGATCAGCTCCAGTGTGCTCTCTTCCACCATCTTTCCCTCTTCCTCTACTGCTCCGTCTTTATACCTTCTGTACCACTCCTCCCCACCCATCATCTCCACCCAGCTTGTTCTCTCTCCCCCTCCCTCTCTCCCCCTCCCTCCCGCCCTTTCCCCATCCCTCTCCGTACCAGCACGTCGTGGCAGATTTCTTGGAGTTCAGCCTCGATCTTCATACGGTATTCGCGGGCCATCTGCTGTTTCTTCTCGTTCCCCTCCGTCTTCTGCTCGATGCTGGAGATGACGCGCCAGGATGAGCGGCGGGCCCCCACCTGACAGAAAAGATTCCAACAAAAGAACCAACGTTAAAAGACAACATCTTGTACACAGGACTGGACAAATACAGCTGAATTAATACACATTTAGTATGCTAGATTGATTGGGGGTTTTAATAGAGGATTACAAGCAATAATGAAAGTCAATTATGAACTTATTTTGCTGCACACTTTGCAGATCAACAACGCATGTTATATTATATATATATTGCAATGTGGCCGTTTCTTTGTCATAAAACCTGATAATCAGGGTCACACGGAATCTGCGGACGCAGAAAAACAGTCCGCTAAATTCCCCATATTTATTATTCTGGATCAAGTGAGAAAACTGTAAAAAGTAATAAAAAATCTGCAGGATCCATTTGGGCCTGCCGATAACGCTGAAATGATGTTGAGCAAAGAAATAATGAGAGACTAACATTTAAATCAACCACCAAGTTTGAATGAAGACTTTCATAATAGTTCATTTTTTAAAACTAAAACTAAATTGGCTCCATAATACCAAATATAAAGCCTATCATGCCCGTCCTAGAACGTGACAGTGCGTGAAAGTCTGCCTCCTTATCATGTGAGTTAAGTGTGGCTCACGCTATTCCCTGTGCCAAAACTAAACCCACATAGTGACTTATACTATCCTCTTGGTTGGGTTAAGCCTCTGACACACCAACCCGACGGCCGACCGTTGGCATAACAGGCAGTCTGACTGATTGTTGAACACACCGAACAGACTCGAGTCACTGACCTCGCCAGACTGTCCGACGGCCGATTATCGGCCCGGTGTGTCGGGGCCATTACAGCGAGTTTTGAAACATGCAAGATGTAAAATACTGAGTGATACTCAATGCTGGCTCAAGCAAATGAGAGCAGTAAAAAATAAATAAATAAAATAAATAAATAGAGCAGCAGTGCTGGAAAACATGAGGCTGCTTTTACATCATTTGTGATTTTATATTCAAGACTTTAAAATCTTAAAAACACAAACATAGCAGAGCAGCGAGACTACATATATAAAAAGCTAAATGCGAAGATTTTAACGGTCACTTTAAAAGATTTAAATAAACAGAGGAAAGCAGTGTGTGTGAGATCTATTACAAATCTGTGACATACTAAGGGTACAACTCGGCTTTCAAAAATTGCATTTTAGCAAGTGATAAGCCAAGACAGGATAAGCTGTAACGGGCAGGTAAACGTTGCAGCCTGCACATTGTGTCCTGTTGCCCCAAACGTCCAGAGAAATGTAACAGTCATTTGAGAAAGAACAGAGGCCATAACTTCAGAGGGAGATGTTCCCAGCTGCCATAGGTGTTAAATCATTATCCTGCTCATTAACAGGTCTAACAATATATCGTGACGCAATACTAAAAACGGTGATAATATGTTGTGGTGGAGCTGAAAAATAGATCACAACATCAATTTAATTCTATCAACAGGCTAGGTGCTAAAGCTGCACGATATGAGGAAAATATCTCATTGCGATTATTTGGACCGATATTGCGATTGCGATATGATTCACGATATTGGAGGAATTTTTGTATCATTTTCATTCATTTGCCATTTACAAATACTGCGATGCGATTCGGATATTGCACTAGTCCATACTGTGATTTAGAAAAAAAAAATTGCGATTAATTGTGCAGCCCTAGTAGGTGCAGTGCAAAGTGGGACTTTCACATCACGTTAATGGTCAATGTCCTCTCATGAGCAATCTCCGCTAGGCCACGTTCATACTCAGACCACTCAGATACCACCATCTCTTTACTCAAGTTGAAACATTCTACTGGATGTGTATGTATGCAGTTATCCTCGCCTCAATCTGTGCTGCCTACAGCCAATCTGCTTCGGTTTGTCATGGTTTCCATTGACTTAGTCTGCGTTCATGCTGCCTCTCAATATCGTTTCACGTTGTAAAATCCAACTGAGCAACAGCATTAACCGCAGCTAGTTCAATGTCAACTCATTTAAGCCTGTCCATTTATTCTTCCTCTTAGGGGGATCTTACAGTCAGTTTAGGGCTGCACAATATATTAGTTGTTTTTAATCGTCTTCACAATATCAACTGGCGCAATAATCACATCGCGAAAGACACTGCACTTTAAAATGTAGCCATTCTTTATTTAGTGCTGCCTTTTAAATTCAATTCCATGTTTAAAAGAATGTCGGAAATGATTTCCTTTCATTTGTTTTAAATTCAATTTAAAAATTGTTTCTCTATCGCAAGTAATAGAGTTATGGCGTTATTCAAACACCGTATTGCATATTCTCCTCATATCGTGCAGCCTTAAATCAGTTTATTTTCAAACTTAAAAGTAAGATGAGCGCATTGAACCATGAGCTCTGTATTGTCAATTGAACCAAATCAAGAGTTGAATGTGTAGTTACGTTCTGAGTAGGGCTGCACCATTAAACGCAATTATATCAAAATCACAATACGACTAGTGCAATATCCAAAATCGCAGGGGGGGCACAATATTTGTCAAAGGCAACATATGTGTCAAACCATTCTAAATGAAGTACTGTGGTGCTGCAGAGGCATCCCAGCCTACAAATCCTATCCTTCAGACTAAAAGAAAAAAACATTTTGGTACAGATCCTCGCAGAAATCACACTATAAATCTATATCATAGAAAATATATATATATATTTTTTTTTTAATTTGAATAATTTTCAATATAAATGAGAACAATGATATCCAAATGATCATTCCCTCCAATATCGTGAATCATAGCAGTCAAAAATAATCGCAATAGATATTTTTCTTATAGCAGCCCTAATTCTAAGCATCTACAGATTTGGGGGAGAACCCAAAAAAAGAGCCATCGGATGGATGCCATACCACGTTCTTGTAGGCGACAGAGAGCAGGTTGCGCTCCTCGTTGCTGAGCTCCAGGCCCTGCTCCGTCACGGCCTTCATGGCAGCCGCCATGTCGTCGTAGCGCTCGGCCTGCTCGGCCAGCTTGGCTTTCTGCACCAGGTCGTTCTTATCCATTTTGAGGCTGCGGGGACAAGAACAGGAGTCAGAGACACTTTTTAAGCGTTTGGACTTACGCATCGAGGCTCTCCATTTACCAACTGGAACATGCAAAAAAAAAGGAAGACAGAATACGGGTGTGCAAGATCTGAGGGACCATGATATCAAGTAGATGGCGAAGAAGGGGAAAGAATTAAGAGAAAAGAAAAACTACTAGCGTGGAATAGCCAGAGTATTGGGCTAGAAGCTGAAACATAAAAGATGCTTAATCATTTTATAAAAACACATCACCATCACTGGTTAGGCAAAGGCTAATTACTCAACTGTCACTGACTGGATCCCAATATCTAGAGCTGGACTCGAATATTCGCTGGTTAGGCAGGTATTTGATTGAATACTAGGATTCGAATATTCGTTTTTTTGTTCTCTTCAATACCATAATATCCAAATACCCAGAAAATGAAATCAAATAAACCCTGAAAAAAATTAAAATAAATGGACACCCAGGATAAAATTCACTATGGTGACATTTCTCCGAGAACGGAGAAATGTTGAGTTCTAAGCGAGCAGTCTGACGTAGGGCTGGGCGATATGGAGAAAATCAAATATCACGATATTTTTGACCAAATACCTCGATATCGATACCGCAACGATATTGTAGTGTTGACTATTGGTGCTTTCACAAAATATTCACATAGTGAGATTTTTGATAAATAATCATCAGTAATGTGGATATAATGACTACGTGGGTAAAGGCAAACAATAGAACAGCTAGAACAGTCTGGTAAGTTCAAAAGAAATTACATCACTTTACTGTAATGCAGCCATTAAAACCAGGAAGACGCCGCTTATGCCATATTACAATATCCAAAATCTAAGACGATATCTTGCCTCATATCACGATATCGATATAATATCGATATATTGCCCAGCCCTACGTGTAGAGATCTGGGTGGTTATACTGCAGCAGCCTGGTATGGTTCAGGAGATTTAATGAAGGTAGAAATAATGGTCCTGATCAGAAGCAAAATTGATCGAATATTCGGTACTGATTAGTACCAAAGCTTCAAAAGCACAAAGAAAAAAAAAATAAAAGAAAAAAAATAAAAGAAAAAAAGGTATTCAGGACAACCCTACTAATACGACATACAAAAAAAGGTAACAAATACCAGCAAAGCACTAACCGGACTTTAGAAAATGTCACAGAGGCCTTTTGAATTCCAGCTTCCTTTATCCCAGAGGGCTTTCTGCTCACCAAATGAATCTGTAGGTCTAAGTAGGCCACATCCTCGCCTCCATCTCCTTTACATCTACACAGTCCCACCATCAACTCTACACTATGGGCTTTCACCAGCTTTAAGCGTCTACATTTGCACGTCTCATTTTATTTCATTCAACTTATAAACCCCCTTAGTTCTACATTTAAAACTGCTTTACCCTCACATCCGCATACCAACAAGTTTGATAACTTCCCGGGTTTGGGACGCTTAGCGATGTGACCACCCATCAACCAGAGGGGGAATTAAAACCACCACCGTGTTGTGTTCAAGTATCATTGAAGCTTACCTGATGCCCTGTGGAAGCAGGGGGTTGAGGGTGGGGTTTCCCTATGGAGGTATAGGCTCTGATAAATACAACAATAAAAGTATCATTTATTGTAGTTCTATTCCCCCACCCCCCGTATCAATTACATCTCGGTTTTCACCTAAAGCTATTTGTTTTTTTCCTCCCTTTTTCCTAGAAGGTTTTAGTTGCAGGTATTCTATTCAATTCAAATTGTTTCAATGAACCTGGTCTCCAGTCTGATTTGAGTTATTTAATGGCGAGTTGCCACAGATGCAGAGTTCTGATCCAACATAATAAGCGTCGCTCTGATTCACAGTAAATCCCAAACTAAACCAAGCCAGAAAAAAAAAAAAAAAAAAAAGGAATGGAATACGTGAAGTAATTCCACAAAGAATAACACAGCCTGTGGTCTGGCTTTCGTTGTTCAAATGTTTTGGCAATTGCTGAGAACAGGGGGCAACATGTCAACATACTATCGATGAATCACCAACTCCAAAAAGGAGGTGGCCTAATAGAAACCAATTTACCCTCCTGGACCTCAACAACAATTAATGATAACAAATGTAATTTGGCTTCGTTGACACCAAATATAATTTATGGAGAAAATCAAAAAATATTCCCCTTCAACTCAACGTGTAGTAAAAACATCACTGGCAGCAGTCACTGGGGCGACATGCTTTTGTCCCGATTCCATTCTTTCGCCGTACATGGGTGCCGATTCGATTGCCGATCGCGATTTTCATTTATTGAAATTCTAGAAGTATTGCGATTCAACAGTATTGAGTATTGTGATTTTCTTCTCCTTCTTTAACAAATACAGCAAGTTGAATAATACACTTCTAGAGACAAAAAAAAAAAAAAATCACGATTCATACAATTTTTGTCCTACCCCTAGCAGTTACAGTTTCTGGGGACATCTATACTACACTACTATACTACACAAATCAGAACACTGCTTCTGCCCCCCCCCCCCACTTATTGTTCTTAGCAAAAGTGCTCGAGCTCCGTCGGGTTTCATGGGGACAGTTGGTGAACAGCCATCTCCGAGTCCTGCCACTAATTCTTGATTGGACCGAGGTGTAATGTAACCACTCCCAGGACATTATTTGTTTAAAGCCATTCCTTTGTGGATTTGTGCTGGAAAATAAATATCCTAAGTCACAGTTCTCTACAAAGACTGCAGCAACCTTTACTCTTGGAAAGGTGTTTTATTGCATTCATGTCATGTCTCTGCCTTCACAAGCAGCCCATCCCCCCCCCCCACACACACACACGTCATAGCACCAACAGTCGTTGCGCTGATGTGCAGTTCCTGTCTTAAGCCACTTTTCATCATCAATTTATAGATCTTTCCTTCAGCGTTTGCCACATGTTCTTGCAGATGCTAGGTATACTTGAGGTATGTTGCAAGTTTGTGTTTCCCCTATAATTGTACAAGATGGGAACCCCCCACCAGGCCAGGAAAAAAATAAAATAAAATGCAAAAAAATAAAAAATAAAAACAAATATCGCCCAATATCCATTGACGCACTGCCGTGAGTCTATAAAAGAGGCAACTGTCTGTGGTTAGTTTACGGTCTGTAAACAGCAGGACAGTCAAGTCTTATCTAAACCGTAAAAACCGGTTGCAGCGTTGATGGTAGCCCACCGGTTACAAACGCGGCAGTGAACGACACGCTAACATGCGGACGGTTTCGGTGTCGTCGTGCTTTTAGTGGAGCTGGACCAGGGAATATTTGGTTAAAAACAGATCGGCAATGCCATTTTGCCCTCATTGTTGTCTGTGAATTTAGCTGGAAGTGATGCAACGTAGTGTTTATGGAGTGAGCACTGTGCCAGACTCCGTTTAAAAAAAAAAAAAAAAAGCTTTAAAATGCTACATTGCTTGTAAGGAAACAACGGGAGTAACAGGGGAACCACATTTAAAAGCGACGTATTTTTTTTCTTTTAAAATAAGTGATTAATGCCAATGTGAAGAATGGTTCATGTGGATTTTGAAAAGTAACTGATAAATATACTGATAACTTTAAAGTGTTAAACTTGGTGTGGTGGTAGCGCCTAGTCAACCTAGGAGAAAGCCCAGAGTAGCGTTCTCTTCTTTAAGTCCACTACGCTGTTAAGGTAAGTTGCAACAGGTAAAGCACCCGTCCAGTGTCTTCTATCTCAGCAATGGAAACCTGCAGAGCTGCTACAGCACTCTTGGTGGCCTCCCTCGATAGTGCTCGTCCCACATGAAAAGTGAGTTTTTTGTTTTTTTTTAAAACAAAAAAAAGGAGAAGTCCTTTTTTGGGCAGATTTACAGCAGTGCCATATTGTCCCAATTCGATCTTACTGCACTCCAAAGCAAATTTGGGGCAAAAATCAAAGTGATCAATAGGATATTTTTCCGTTTTGGAAAACAGTGGTCATACTATGCGTATTAAAACGCACACGATAAAGTTTACCTCAACGCCACCACATGGAACAAAGGCATTCATGGCGACGATTACAACTAAGTCATGTATGTATGTTTGCCGTTTTAACATTAAAAAGGCTTTTATACAAAACACACAATGCAAAATGACAGTGGTGGGATGTTTAGTAGAGGTGTGAATCTTCACTGATCTCCCGATTATCATGTCAGCGATTCAATATCTCGATGCAAATACATTTTTACTATTAGAGCCATATAGGATATTTAATTCATAGCTTTTCAAGCTTGGAAAACAAAACATTCTGCAGTGCTCTAATACTAAATAAATTGGATATATAAAACTACAGCACTGAGCACATGGCACTTCCTGAATGTGCAGAACATAACAGAATATGTAAACAGAAAGGTTGTTAGGCCTACATTAAATTGTAAACAGAAATAATCGATTATGGCCCGGCCGATGATCAATGAAGCATCGTCCATGTCCACGATTCGATGCATCGATTTGATCAATTTCAACACCTCTAATGTTTAGGTGATGATGAAGGGCTTACTGGCGCATCAATGGCACAGTTCCAGTGCTGAATCGTAACATCAATCATCTGCTGACACTGAGCGCAGTTCTATTTGTTTGACTCTAAAACTGTTCCTATATGCTACAAACTTGACAACATGTTGTCAAGTTTGTAGCATATAGTAACAGTTTTGGAGTCAATATATATATATATATATATATATATATATATATATATATATTTTGTATGGCAACACCATGCTCATCAAAAAGCCGTTAAGCCTTTTTGGGCACCACCTAAACCAAATGAATGTAACTAAATAACTTTTCTCAGATCTAATGATTGTAGGTGGTCCCCAGTGGACTTCTGTAACAAGTTTGGTCTATAAGCTTTTTGAGTTAGTTATTTATTCATTCATTCATTCATTCATTATATGCTCTAGTTTTTTTGCTAGTAGTTTTTTTCTAGGGGTGCATGATATATCGACTCAATATCGTTGCACAGTATTATATTGAAATTGTCGCCATAAGTATGCAATATTTTTCATATTTACTTTTATTGTTTATTATGTCCTGTTCTGTAGACATGCTCTTTATTTATTTTATACTGTCCAACCAGTAAACCATGTCTGTTCTGTAAACATGGTCCTCATTTATTTATTCATGTTGGACCAGTCCAATATGACCGTCAGCTGAAATAAATCTTGTGTTGTATTTGTTACGAATCTATTTTGATGCGCTTCCCCATAACTTTTGTAATTTTGCATATGTTTAAATTTTTTTATTGAAATTAATATCGATATCGCAATATTCATAATCAATATTGCAGTATCACATTTTGTCAATATCGTGCAATCCTAGTTTTTTTTCTTAAGGGAGGACCCGGAAACCTCCCGCCAAGTTACGTGCACCCAAGTCTTTTACAAACCAAGGGAAAACACTGAAAGGGTGCCTTTAATTTTATGTATTTCACTACTGACAAAACATAATTAACTGGGCTATGCCTTTTTGTCAGACCTCCGTTTTCTCCGTCTTCTCTCTTTTAGCCGTTGTTTGTCTCAGGTTGAAATGTTGATAAGCACAGACAGGAAAATATGCTCTGTGTAAATAACAGGGAAATAGAGGCTTTTAACCAAGTTGACTAGTAAGTGAATCATCAGACGGCATGTGGCACTCACACAGTGCTGTCATTTCGGCAGCCGTGCTATGCCTTCGAAGCTAATTCGTTTCATTTTCGCCTCCTCAAGTTAGCATTTAGCCTTGGGTAAAAATGCACTTATTGCAGTTTCAAGTGATTTAGTACTGCAGCGAGCCGCACATCTGCTAGAATTGATCACGATTGGCTTCTTCGGCCAGCTACAATTGTCTGGCACGTCACCAATATACTCAACATTAGCAATGCTGTTATCCGACCACCTAGCTAGCGTGCATCTCCGTTTCCATGCCCGGGCCCCGGGTTGAGCATATCCAGTCTGACGCCGTTTCCGCTCTATTTGCTGTGCTTTTCCTGGGCGATCACCAAAGTACAAATAGAATTAATTTACACACATTAAGAATAAGATAAGACATAATAATTTACGTGTACATTTTCATATATGTACATATTACTATACAAAATTGACTTCTATGAGAGAAAACAGTTAAGAATTTTACTTTCTAAGTGGAAATTAAGGAGCTTTTACTGCATAATTTGGAGTTGTTGATGCATGCCATTTCATTGTGAAGGACGGAAGTACGGTCCCGGTCAGCATTGATGTTAATTTGGATAACTTGTTAATACCCCTGAAAACCAGCAGCGCCCAGTGAGTTTTTACATCGGAGAGATAGCATGGGAGATGAGTGTCCGAGTTGGGCTTTTCCCCGACTCTTGTAAAGACAAAGCTAAAGTAAATGGTTAAAATGATATTCGGTTAGAAAGCTAAGAAGTTAGCCTTTAGTTTAACACCATTCAATTAACTGAAAACATTACACAAGCATTTATATTTGTGGTCAAAAGACATTTTGACACTCTTGGCCACAAACTGTCCTAAAGTGGACACAGTCACTACAGCTAACACTAAGGTTAACAGGCTTATGCGCACCGAGAAAATGGAGAAACACCATCTTCAACAGCAGACCGAGAAACAGCTGAAAAAACATTGCCTCAGGAAACGTTTTGACAAAACGCATAAAACACAGCTCCCCAGTCCAGTTCCCAGTATCGGGGTTGTAGCGTGTGTTCGGCCTGCTAACAACTACGCCCTCTTGTCGCATTCCCCTGCGGAATTTTAAGATGGAGAGATAGATTCCCGCTACGGCCGTAAGTTAGCTTAGCTAGCCGTTAACGGGACCTGACCCAGTTCAATATGTTCCGACACCGAGCTATTAGCTGAAATAGTAAGATGATTAAATACGGCTTCTGTTCCGTTTTCACCGTTATCTTATGTCGGTTAAATGATATGTAAAGAAAACGTTATTGAAATTTTAGTCGCATTTGATGGGAAACTCCCGGGAAATAGGGAGGGTGTGTTAGCTAGCTTCTATAGTGTTTCACTACGCCATAACGGAGCGGAGCTAGAGACATCGTCAATTACGCTGTTATGCGAATAATGAGGCCAAATATGTCGGTTGTCCGGGTATAGTTAGCAGCTCAGTACTAGTCGGCCGTTATCCACCGTGCCATGTACTGGCTGTACTTTAGCATTAGCTACTAAAATGCTGCTTTCTCGACGGGTGCTAAGCTGTCAAAATGGCCAGACTTGGGTGCTGCTTCTCCCTCCCAACACGGCACCCGCGCACCACGCATGGCATCGACCGGAGTCTGGGCCTTCAAAATCCACGATCTATAGCACATTGCACAGCACAAATAGCAAGGGCAACCTCATGTCAGGTGTTTTTGTGGGCCATTTCTCGCCATTTGGCCACAAGTCTCGGCCTAAATCCTCGCTCCCAGCCCCAAACCACAATAGGCACCTTCCGCCGCAAAGGCAAGGAAAGGGGCCACCGCTGGGGCTGCTGTTCCCCCCGAAAGAGTGTCCTTACCCTGTATACAAGACAATACTCGAGTGATATGCAGGTGAACTCACATTTAGAGCGTACTAGAAATCCCGATTTTATTCTCTGAACGATGGGAGTTAATCAAGCCGTCCTCCGCTCGCTGCTCAGGGTATTCAGGGCAGTACCACTTCCGCCTGCTCTGACACTTCCGCTTCCTCTAAACCCCACCCCTCCCCCCGCCAGTATCCATGGCGACCGCGCCAGGGGGTTTCCTGAGCATCTTGCGAGGGGCTTTGACGTCAGAAAGACCATGGCAACCGTTACAGGATGACGTGCGCCGGTCTCCGTGGCAACTGTCTCCATGTCGTATTCGAGTTCACCATCGTGTTAGCTGACACAGCTTTGTGTGGGTTACACAGATTTAAAAACATTTTTTTTTAATGTATTATAACAAGCAGGTCGTTTTCTCCCACCACACCACCTACACAACCACTGCACATCCTGAAACACGCAGTCCATCAGCAATCATTCATTTATCTTTTCAATAGCCAACATTAGAAGGCCTTCTTAATAATAATAAATTGAATTTCTTTGCTCTGATTCATTTGTGAAGGTTACAAGGTATTTATTTGTCATTTGTTAAGGTTGCACAATTACATGTAAGTTGTAGCACGTTCATGACACACATAGACCATGTTCAAATATTAAAATTATAATAATTATAATTAGCCTCAATGTATCACATACAAAACATCAAAGAGACACATAAACAGCAATGACAAGACGAACGCTGTGTCAGAAATCTCTCTCGTTCACTCATTGGCTGTTATATGATTACAGTGTTCTGCACGGTCATGGAAAACCTGGAATTTCAAAATCTGATTTTCCAAGCCTGAACAAGTCATTGTATTAGTAGCTAAAATTCAGTATTAGTAAAATTCTCGAAAGTTTAGGAAAAGTCATGGCATTTTGTTGTTTTGTTGTCTAATGAAATTGATTGTTAAAGTAGCACCATCTTCTGTAGGCCTGTCCTTTATGCACTGCATTAAGAATACACTGAAAGTACAATCGGTTCCATTTCCCCTCATGCTTGAAAGCCAGTGTCAGACTGATATAAGTGCTTGTAAAACTGTTTATTTTTTTTTAAAATAATGACAATGTATTGACAGTGCCTGTAGTTTGAAGTATTTGAAGTAAATATGACCATACAGAGGTTTAAAAAAAAAAAAAAACTGTTCATTTGGAGTAAAAGTATGTTTGTGTTATATGTTGCAAATGGTCATGGACATTTTATTATGGCTCCTGGAAAAGTCATGTTAAAGTTTTAAAATGTTGTCCATGGAAATGTGTGGGAACCCTGTAATAGCCTAAATACTTTAAAGCTAATCGACACTTAATAAATTACACTGTAACAGGGGCCTCAACGTACTGGGACATATATCCACCCAGTAAGAAAAACACTTTTAAGTATGTTCTATCTGGCCCATACATATTTCTTAATCATAATATTAAACATTGAATTATTTGGCAAGGCTGCAAAATGAGCAACTTGTCAACATGAACACTTTAGCTGTTTTATTTTTAATTTATTTTGTTCATTTATTTTGACAGTCCCTCCAGGGCCCGTTACTTCCTGGCCAGTGACCCCCATGTTATTTCAGTTTGAGACCCTTTCTCCAGTGAGCGGTGAATTGTGAGATGTCAAACAATTGTGAATCATCAACATCTTGCATCATCACTGACAACTACAGCGTCACATAACTGTCATTTTTGCGTGTATATAAGCATGTATATATCCCTCAAAGACTCCCTTTTCCGTTCCATTGATGACATATTTCAGGGCACTATTTAGTAAACTATATATGCAGTGAGGCATTTCACTTTGAGCTCAAATTGTCCACCTGCTGCCGCTGCCAGATGTAAAGTCAGGAGGATGTTATCTGGAAACCATCAATTTCTGCACCAAATTCTGTACCAATCCACTACAAAGATGGCTAAGGTGGCTAAAAAGATATTTGGATATCACGTGCCTGAAATAGAGTTACGTTAAAAAAACAAACAAATCAAATAAGAAAGATTCGATGATAATAAATAACAATAATAATCAAAGAGGCTAAACAGAAGGAGAGAATTAGAATGCTTCTGACATGATTTAATGTCAATTCTTTTCAGGCAAGACACACTTTATGCAAATGAGAATGTAAAAAATAAAGGATTGATGCAAACTGGAATATAAACTGAAACAGCGGCTAATCTGCGAGAGTTTGTGATTTGTGAGGACTTTTTGTTCTGCAGTGAAACTGATCTTTCGAATGGTTTTGCTTCGTTTTGTAAAACGGAGTGCGCACAGAAGGCATAGACACTATCTTCTGAAGTTGAGTTAATTCTAAATCAGTATTTAGGAGTAACACAAGACAAGAAAACTAGTTAATCAGCTAGCGAGCAAGCAAACAGGAAATATCTAATCAGTCACCAATCAATAAATCAAATCAGCCAGTGACGTCAGAAGTCACTGATTGGAAGCAGGATTGATTGCCAGCTTGAACCCTTTTTCTCCCTGCTCCTGTTCGGGCATGGAATGTGTAGTAATACACATTCCATGCCCGAATTATTACAGGTTATTGCTTATATTTTGTGTGAAAATGTGTGTACACTGAAGTTCCAGTTTATGCTGGTGACCTGCCCTTGCTGCGTCCAGGCTCTTGCCCAGTGCATGCTGGGACAGTCTTCTGCCTCCCATGCACCTGTGCATCATGAAGAAAAAGTAAATGGGAGTCGGAGAATGACAAAAAAAAATAACTATGTGAGAAGTGAGTTAAACAATTCTCAGGAGACACATCTAACACTTTTTAACATTTGCTCTGACAAGTCTAGAAGCCAAAGTAAGTCAGGAGAACTGCTGCTTCTCTGTGCTGTACCTCAGCGTGGCAGCCACTAGATGGAAGCAAAGGCTGCTGGGAGTTCTAACATGACTCAGCCCTGCTGTCTGTGCTGCACTGTTACTGTCAATTAGTCACTCATTTTAAATAATAGTATCCATCTTTTGAAAAATGTTGTTAAACTTATATTCAATATTTTTCTGAGTTATATTATTTTGCAATTGTCTTTCAGATCTAGAGTAGAATATAGACTAGTGCTTATGCTGAATACGACTAATATTATGAATTTCGATTTCCCTGTCAAGGAAAAGAAGAGGAGAAAAAGATAGAAACATTATGCAAATGTCTGGAAGAAAAATTTTAAAAACACTATTTTGACATTTAAACTTTTTTTAGGCCTTTATTTCTATAGGACAGCTTAGACATGAAAGGGGAGAGAGAGGGGGAATGACATGCAGCAAGGGGCTGCAGGTCAGAGTCGAACCCACAGCTTCTGCATTGAGGAGTAAACCTCTATATATGGGCGCCCGCCCTACTAGGTGAGCTACCCAGGCGCCCAGACATTTAAACTTTAAAAAAACATGAATCATACTCTTCTTCTTTTGCTTCTTCTTCTCGTCTACCTAACCCTCCTGTTGTCTTCGGGTCAAATTTTTCAGAAGAAGGTTTCTATGCCAGAAATGTGGGTTTCTTTCAGCCAAATTGTCAATAACGTGGATGGTTCAATACAACGCTCTTCACAAGTAAAATAAATGATCAGGTCACTACTTTCATTGAATTTGGGTGTTTTGTTCAATATAATAGCATTTGAAGAAAAATTGATAAAAGAACGTTAAAAACGTAAAAAATTTCAGAAAAAGCGCGGAAAAAACGGACAAAAACGTCACGAAAAGTGACAAAAACATAAAAATAAAAAAGCAAACTCCTGACCCAGAAAAACAGAAGGTTGCATGGTCGACGGGAAGACAACACAAGGTACAGCACCTTTCAAAACAGGGTTACAGTGTGTTTTGCGTGGGTAAATCAAGATTTTGACATTTCAAAACGATTGACGAACGAATTACATTTGTGTGTAAAAAGACTCTAAAGTAATTTGGCATTTTGAGTAGAGTGCTTTGATTGATACATAATTCATGACGTTTTTATTACACTTTACTTGACCATATATCATGCACAGTTATACTGTCTGGGCCACCACTTGTCCCACCTACAGTACATATAAACATGATTCTGAAAATCCAAAAGAAATTTGTGAGAATGATTAGTTTCGCTAAAAGATGTGATTCATCTGCTCCTCTCTTCAGAAGACACACACTTTGAGCCATTTTGAATGGGAGCAGCTATCAGACCTGTGTGTTGATGTATAAATACAGTATGTACACCTGATCCAATACTTGCCCCAGCACTTTCCAAAAAATGTTCATGCTGTCCACAGAGATTCACTCATACAATACAAAACACTCTGAGGACGTTCGTCTCCCATTCTGTCAGACGTCCCTTAAACAATACAATTGAAATACAGAGGAGCATCTCTTTGGAACAATCTACCAGCATCACTACAATCAACATCTACATTATCATCATTCAATTTTTTTTTTTTTAAAAGGTCACTAATCAACAATGACTTTTAAGATCTTATTGTAGCCCAAGCCATCGCATTTTGTACACTTCCACCCCATTTTATTGTCCTTTTTTCTAATTGTGTAACTAGTGTTACTTGTATGGGCGGAATCTTAATAAGCCTTTTCTCGGCTTCTAACCTCCCCTGCATGGTTTTCTACCTCGTATCAAGCCTTATTGTTTAATAATGTGTGAATACACTAAACTAATACACTTAGCTAATGAGATGAGTAAACTCAGGCAGCTAAAAGTGCAACAAAATGACACATAATATTACATAAGTAAGATAAACAAATAAGTCGAAAACAGGGCATAACTGTCACCAGAAAATTTGACATATATTTTTTTATATACCCTGTATGCTTTGACCCTCAATTTAGGGAAGATAAAAAGTCACCAAGGAAACCATTAATAGGAGAAAAAATGAGCTATTGCTATTATTCTGCATGTTTTTTTTGTTGTTGTTTTTTTTTTACAATATATTCCATTATTTTTGGCTGTACTGAATTATCTTACATCTGCTGCATCAACTGTGATCTTGATCACGTCATATCTGCATAGAACTTTATGGGTTGATAGTTAAGGGATCAGCTTTTTTACACGTATAAGATGTTCTACATCCATTTTAGAAAGGTTGGTCTGACTGAAAAGTATTACTCAATACTAGTAGGTTTCAGAATGACTCATAACTTCAACGAAGAACGTCATTTCCATCTCAACTTTTGGGGAGACTTGTACTAGGGACTGTTCAAGCCAGTAGTCTATAACAATAAGAGAGGTTTGTTTTGTAATCTTTTTTAATTTCAATATCCGGTATATTCTCTGTCTTGTAAAGGGAATCTCTGGACTCGTGTATTGTCACGTCATAATCATTTCCTATTGGCCGCCAGGCTGAGGTGGGAGTGGCTTACCTGCGTCACAGAGCTTACTTAAGTAAAAAAGTGAAGCAGAATAAGAGAGACACAGACTGACTGACTGGGAGACTAGAGTCAGTGAGAAGAGAATGTGTTTCTGATTTGTTGTGACGCGTCCCCATCAAGTTATGTTAAAGGTGCAGAAGACTTATAAAACTAACTTTCTGTCATATTTGCTGAAACTGACCCTGTGTTCGAGTAGAACTACATGAAGTAGGTCATTTTTTTTTAAAGATTATTTGTTAGGCTTTTCCACCTTTATTTTGACAGGACAGCTAGGTGAGAAAGGGGGAAGACATGCAGGAAATTGTCACAGGTTGGATTCAAACCCTGGACCTCTGCATCTAGGCATAAGCCTCTCAGTATATATACGCCTGCTCTACCCACTAACCCAACCCAGCCACAATGACGCAAGCATTTTAAAAAGAAAATCCAGCTCCTGCAAAAATCCACCGCACCCTGTTCAGATGCACCAATCAGGGTAGAGCTGAAGATCTTTCCCCGAACCCAACGGGACCCGACCGGGTTTGGTCTTAATTTCTATCATTTTACACAGGCTCGGGCTTGCGCCGGGTAAATGAGCGGTCAGGTGATGCGTTTCGATTAGCGTGTACATGGATGCTGAGGAGGTGAAACAGAGGCTGGCCTCTGGAAGACTTATTTTATTTCTTTGCTCCAACTTCCAGGTGGCCTATAGCCTACGTTAGTCATGAATAAATGATGTTAAAAAATGTATAAATTACTCATTCTTGGTGAAAGACAAAAGAGCTGTGTGCGTGCGCAGTCTCTTTTTTTCCACCTAGTGGTGCGTGTGCCCGTTCGCGGTGTGAAGCGCGTGTCCGCGCTATTCTCCGACATGCACTCTAATCACTGCTGACAGACGGCCTTTTACGTACAGTCAGGCTGTAAACGGGTTCAGCCTTTTAAACTTTTAAGGCCCGATTACAGCTCTGAATCAGGGCCGGGGGGGTGTCTAACTGCGTGTCAACCACTGCTCATGCACACACATTCATTCTCCCTTGTGGGGGGAGGGGCTTAGGAGACCGTTTTGGGCTTTAGCGGAAAGGGGGGAGGGACTGAGAAGTTGTCGATGTTCAAATTTTTTGGCTAAGTCCTGGATCTTCACAATCCTATCTGCAGCACCTTTATTTTTTTCCGTGTCTTGAATGTCTACAAATGAACTATCAACTTAGTGTCCAGGCTGATGGACACCACACCGAGGACTGGGCTCGTCCGAAATGGCACAGACTACAACAAAGTCAGGCCTCTCACCCTTACCTTTAGTAGATATATATATATATATATATATATATATTAGGGCTGTCAATCGATTAAAAAATGTAATCTAATTAATTACATACTCTGTGATTAATTAATCGAAATTAATCGCATACATAATTAATGGTGCCTGAACCGATACTTTTTAAGAAAGTAAAAAAAGAAAAAAAGAAAAATGGGTACTAAACAACAGTTGGTGGCATTAAAGAACGGCTTGTTTATTGCTAAGGCCATATGATCAAAATTAAATGATTTAATAATAATGTATAACAATAACTTATTTCACTGGTAAATTGCTGTTGAACGAAAAAAACAACCACCAGATGGGAAAAGGACATTTACAATAACTTCAAATACACCACGAGGCTTTAGTTTACCAGTTTCATTGAACGCACCATCTGTGTTGTTTCTCCGACGGCAGCTGCAGATTGTTACATACCGGTGTTGAATCCTCTACAGTAAAACACAGTCAAACTTTACACCGTTTAGCGTTAGCTGTCAGCATTTTAACCGTGTTTAATCCAGCTACTAGCTAGCGGTAGGCTAACGTTAGCTGCTGTCTATATATATATCGTATATATGAGTATAGTGTTAACTAGCACCACGTGCAGCAGTGTTTCCCTCCTTCATTTCATTTCATATAATGAATAAAAATAATTTATATATATATATATATATATATATATAGATATTTTTTTTTCTTGAGCAGAAATGGATAAGGAAAAGCCTTTTAAATGGCAAGTTCAGTTTCAGAGCCAGATGGTTTTCTCCACAAGACTAAAGTTATTAGTCGATGTGAACTGAGTTACCGCTGGAGTACGTCCAGTCTCAAATACCACTTGAGCATTAAAAACTTGAAGACTATCCTTTTTAAAGTACATTTAGAACAGATTAATTCTAAACATCTTAATTCATTTGTGATTAATCGCAAGTTAAATGAGGACAATCATATGATTGATCATGGTTAAATATTTTCATATGTTGACAGCCCTAATGTTTAAATATAATATATTATATGTATATAGCCTATGTTTAGTTATGTTTTCTAAGTATTCACACCGTTTTTGTTGTATAATTATTTGTACGCCTTTATGGACACAAATGGTCATCGATGGATGTCCCTGCTCACGTAATTATTAAAATTCCTTAAATATTTATATTTATAGAAGTGACTTTTGTTCGTTTGAATTTTAGAATTTGAGAAAAACAATCAATTCACATATAAGTCACGATTTGTATCTTCTAGGATTTAATCCTAAAATAAAGCTCTGTGGTCAGTGGTTGATCACAATGCATTTGTACTGTAAATAGCACATGACACATGATCATTTTGAGGTCTACTCTGTCTAGCTGCACGCTGCATGCTGCCTCTGGATTGGTCGACATCCAGCCGAGAGATGGCGAGATCTGCCTCGCCTTAATGCAAGAGTCCAGTCTCTACAGTCTTCAATCAATCTGAAGGACTTTCAATCGATCTGTTATGAAGTCCTATAACTCAGGTCTTGCTGCCCGGCTCCAAGCAGAAGAAAGATTTCATGAAAATCAATGATGTCACAGTTTACCAACACAGCCATATCGTCTGAAGGTGACAGCTTTGGAAAAAAAACAGAAACCAGAGCAAGAGGGACAGGTGGAGAGATACAGGCAGAGGAAGGCAGCTGCGACCACGTATATTGCATCCACACGTTCATGCATTCACACACACACACACACACACACACACACACACACACACACACACACACACACACACACACAACCTCAGAAACACTCAACCTCCATACCAAATTTCAGCCTCCTGGGGCAAAAAGTGTGACGCCAAAAATTGGGGAATTTTTTGTGGACCGACCAACCAACTGACCAACACAACGGGTTTGTATGATATCATACCAAAATACATGCACACCGATTTGTGTGATATCCTAGGATCACCGGCCAGTCACGTGACACCGGCTACAGAGCTCTGTGAGCTATCGGTCGTATCAGCGGCTGTTGCTACTTGAGTTTAGCTGACAAAAGGTTACTGGGAGCCGGCTACAGGGCACTGTGAGATGACGGTCCTTTCAAGGGCCGTGGCAGTTGAGTTCAGCCAACGATAAGTGAGCGACATGCGGCGTTGACAGTTAAGTTTAGGCGCCAAAACGACTAGTTAAGATTAGAAAAAAAGATTGTGGTTTGGAACTTCCCTCCCCGGGTTAAAAGCCCTGTGTTTAGGCGCCTGGTTAGCACACCTGGTAGAGCGCGCACCCATATGCAGAGGCTCAGTCTTTGACGCAGCGCCCGGGGGTTAGGTTCCAATCTGTGGCCCTTTGCTGCATGTCATTCCCTCTCTCGCCCCTTTAATGTCTAAGCTGTCATATCAAATAAAGGCCTAAAAATGTCACAAAAAATAAATAAATTAAAAAAAGCCTTGTGTTTTATGACCCGCCAATCCACCCCGACCTCCTCCCTACGTGGTCCAGAACACTCTTATACGGCAGCAGTCAATGTGGTGCATACAGTAATAAATACGTGGAATACATACAGTAAGAACCATAGTGCTGTTTGCAGCTAATAAAAGAGATAAAACAAAACAAATAAGACCACAAGCAAAACTGCTATTCATCAATTCAACCTTTGTTCATATAGAGTACATACAAAAACAAACAAATATAACCAATATGACATACAAATGTTGCACAAAAATAACATTAAAGCATAGAAACATGGTTAAAAGATAGTCCTTTCAACATCAATTTCCTCTAAAACCCGAATGTTTGTGTGGAATTAAAACAAATGAGGTCCAGCGTGTTCGCTTTAGGTGTGTTGGGAGGCATATTTTAGGCATACATCAGAGTTTTGGATTCCTCTCCTAAGGCCATCACCTGTCAGAGAGATAGCAGGAAGATCAACAGCAGTGGTAAAAACACTGGAAGAAATTTCAGTAAAGACACATCAGAAAACAGAGAGACGGGAATGCAGACAGACCAAAGACTGACACTGATGAAAGCGTGCATGCACTGTGGTTGGTATGGATCGAGATGTTGAAACAGCGGTTTTGCCTCTGTGCGGCGTTTGTAGACATGTGGATGAGCATTTAGGGAAACATGTTAGTTAATGGTCCCCGTCTCTGTGCAGCAGATTTAATCTCAGTCGCATGTTCGGAGAGGTTCAATTCAATTCAAGAGAAAGAGAGAGAGAGAGAGAGAGAGAGAGAGAGAGAGAGAGAGAGAGAGAGAGAGAGAGAGAGAGAGAGAGAGAGAGAGAGAGAGGGATAATAGGCATGTGTTTCTCCATGGGAGTGTGTGTTCTACAGATTTTGTGCACGTGTGTGTTTATAGAAATATAAAATAGAATAGAAATAGAAAGACAAGCTGTCTCCTCATTCAAGGTCTCTCAAGGCGTGTGTTTTACACTAGACCACACTAGGGCAGGGGTCTTCAATGTTTTTAAGCCAAGGACCCCTTAACTGAGAGAGAGAGAGACGGATATACAAATTGTATAAAATTAAGTTGCATATTAAACTGGGCCTATAAAAAGGTATAGGGCAGCCAAGAGCCTTTATACATACCTTTTTAAGTGCATAGAATTATAAGCTATTACAATATTTGTTGGCATGACTTTATATATCATGTTTTAAAGTTAAAAACACATGTGGCACAGTGAATCCTTAGGATTAACTGTATCTGTGTATGGCTACCTTAGTGACTACCATACCTATAGACCAGTAAGCCTATCATCAATGTGTTGTTTTTTTCACAAAGAGGCGGATTTATATTTGCTAATAATATCTTGGAATTATGTTAAGACATTTACATTTTTGAAAACAATTGAACAATTTTGTGACCCCCCCCCTGCAGTAACTCTGAAGACCCCCTAGGGGCCCCGGACCCCCTGTTGAAGATATCTGCACTAGGGCGTTAACCAATAGCGTAGTTTAGTAGTCATCAACTATTTCCCAAAAGTCAACGAATAGTTGGATATTGGCAGGATATATGCAATCTTGCCAATAAACATGAATGTCCACAGATTTCATGAAGTTTATGAATGTAATTCGTTGATTGAAAAACATCAATAGTGTTCTGACACACAGCGGAACGAGCTGTCACGAGGACACATTTTCCTCAGATGGCATAAGTGTAAACTAGAAAATAGGCTATAAACAGTGCAAACTGAAATTCCAAAACGTAGCCCACAGGTTCAAAATGTACTTTTTCTTCCACCAGCCAAATGGCAAGTGAATATTCAAATTTTACCAGCCACTAAACAGACTACCATTGCTTTTTTGGCTGGTGAGTGAAGCAGATCTACCAGCCAATTGCATATTTTACCGGCATTTGGCTGGTGGCTGGTGCTAATTTGGAACCGTACTCACCAGAATAAAACGCCATAATGAAAGTGCAAAAATAGAAAATACCCAACATCTGTGTGTTCCTGATAAACTGACAGTTACTCGCTGTTGCTACAGTCCTAACTTTTTATCCTCATTTTGCACTCCTGGTTAGCATTAGCCTGACGCTCCAGACCCACATCAAGATGTTGGGTCTGGGAACTCACCATTGGCAGGGCTCAATCCGAGGGGCGGGATAAACGGTTGTCTTTCAAATTCCATCTGCACGCAATAGGATAGCGCTACAACCAGGCAGAGCAACGAAGAAGGTAACGGAACTAGTTGATAGATTAAACTTTTGCCGTATCTGGTCGGCAAAACTCCCAACACATCTTCCTTTTTTAAAAATGACTTCAGTGCCGTTCTTTGTTCTTTTCTCAAAGAAAAGCTTAACTCCAAATATTCCAGAGTCGCGGCCAAAGCCGAGTCGAAAGACCGCTGTTCGCCAGCAGCAGCAGACATCGTCTTTGTTTTTAAGTAGCAGGTATTTCATGCGGAACCGTCGCAACTCTGCCGTCCTTATAGCAAACCCACCCACCAACTCTATACACGATATGATTGGCCTGACTAGAGTTTGCTTTTTCCAGCTCGCAAGCCAACGGAGAGTTGCTAGATGACCCTGGCTGCAAAAGGGTGCGTCTAAATTTCTAGGCTAGGTTAGCATAGGAGTCCGGTTAGCGCAATGTCTCTTTGTGTCGTTCCATTCTGCTCCATCATGTCCGCTGCTTTATCGCCATGCACTGCAGTGTCTTAAGTCACATAAAACAACTATGACTTGTTTACCCACACCGCCCCCTGCTGCATATCTGATACATTGCCACTACTTCATTCCTGCACCATGTTAAAACCACAGATGAATGAATAATTTGACAATAATGCGGCGCATCGATTAGTAGTTTTGATGGTCGAATATTCGAATAGTCAACTTTTCTGTGAAACTGAAACCCCTCGACCAGTGGTTCTCAACCTTTTTGAGTCGCGACCCCCAGAATAATGAGCTTCGTGTTCGCGAACCCCCCCCCCACCCCCCTCGACAACGAGAGAGCTGCAAACCAGTGCAAACAGCTAATTCTACACATCTCCCCCTGCTGATTTTGGATGCTCTTTGTAAATGATCTGGGGTCTCATTTATAAACGTGGTGTACGCACAAAACGGGGCTGAAAATGTGCGTACGCCACTTCCCACGCAAAGGTTGTGATTTCTAAAAAACTAACTTGACGGGAGAATGTGCGGTCCTCCACGCAAACTCTGACCCATGCGTACGCACATTTTGGAGACAAAATAGGACTTGGCGATGCAGATGGTGAGGTGGTGAACTGAAGTCAGACTGCAGAAAGTAAATGGGAATAACGATTACTCGTAAGATTAAATCCAGCAGTGTTATTTGCACTTGTACTGAGTGATAATTGTTCCATAAACACCTCCAACTCAAATCTTCAATAAAAATTTGTCTAATCGGCGCCGTCTCGCCTTGCTACGGAGCGCAGGAGGAGGGGATGGCCCGACTGCATGGAATACAGGATAGCATCAAATACCCTAGCATTAGATAACGGCAGAACACTGTGTAAATAACTAAATATCTGTCTTTAATACTGTGAGTATATCATCAAAGTCTGAAAATACAGCCGTTAAGCTCTCGCGCAATCGTTACACGTAATGTCCTCGTTATCGGTCCTAACTTTAATACTGTTAGTGACAAAACCTGCATGAAGAAAAATGAGTTTGCCTATTAGACTTTCTTCTGGCAACCCCCAGAAATGATCTCGCGACCCCCTTGGGGGTCCCGACCCCCAGGTTGAGAACCACTGTCCTCCCACACCCACGCACTCACTCACACACAGCTCTGGGTTGGTCAAAACATGAGAGGTGTCTCTTGTAATAACTTGTGATAACAGCTCGTTATCCAGACTAATAACTATATACAGTATAAGTGTGTCAGCTGGTGGAGCATCTCCTCACAGCAGAGACCAATCAGTATTTCGTATTGGCCAGGAGGATGACACACTGAAAACTAATAGACACCAGCAGTGTGTCTCTATGGAGCAACGGCTCTGCTAACACCTTCATTCATCACAGAGCTTCAACATAGAGAAAACATTATGTATAAATCACTCATCACCTTCTCACCTTTTGAAACACATATCATGTCTTTTCTATGTGCATGTACAGGTACATTGTTACCTCTGTGTGATACCACATTTAGATTTGGTTCTGTACAGGGGCGGAGCCAGACGTTGTAAATATTCAGGGCTCAGCTCAAACCTAGAGGCATGCTCTATTTATGGCAGCTATGTGCACTAGTTTTCAAGCCATTTGATTAAAAAATGCCTTAAAATCTCTACATCATTTGGGAAAAACATGATAGTTGCCAAGGAAAAAAAGTCATCCTGTAGAGCCGTCATCCTTTTTGTATTTAATTGTTCTTCCACTGTCTTCAGAACACAACACATGTTGATGATTTTCATTCCTGCCACCTAAAAAGTGGTTAACATTGTCTGATGTAAGTATTTCTAAGTTATATAATGTAGATAGGGTAGGAATTTGATGTGAAAAGCATTAATAATCTTGAAGTTCACAGAATGAGTTCACAGAATGAATGGCGATATTTCCCCAGTAAATGAACTTTTGCTCCATTGATTTGCCGGTCCAGTCAGAGAGACTGAGGGGAAATGACCCAAGGTGGAATTTATTATTTTAAAACACTAAAAGATTCGGGGCTTTTGAGAAAACATTTGGGGCTGTAGCACCAAAAGCCGCCCCCTCGCTCCGCCCATGGTTCTGTACATATAAACAAGTGTGTGTTTAGTTTATTGAACAATGATGATGCAGGTGGATGGGCTCCTATACCAATATCCCTTCCAGGAACATGACAGTTGCAAGGACCTTTCACATCCCAAAAAAAAACGTACACAGTCATGGTCCACCACAGGTGTTTCACATGTTTTTGCCTTATTAGATATATTAATATTCATTCTCTGGGATCCATGCATGTCTGTACAAACTTTCATAACAGTCCAGCAAATAGTCGTTAAGACATTTCGGTCTAGACCAAAGCGGTGGACCGACCGACCCACATTGTCATCCATATACATCCATAGAAAGAGACACAGTGCTTCTAAAACACACTTTTCCCATCTGAAGACAGCAATAAAAAACCATGTCCAAAACCGTTGTTTTTCAGGAAATGAAAAAAGGCTAATTTGAAAATATTTCATTGAGAATTTTTTCTCAGACAAAGTCAGACGAAATCACCTCGTCACTGTTTACATATTTGTAAAAACCACAGACAGACATAAAGGATGACCAATAGCATTGATTTATGAAAAAATGTAAATGATGAAATATGGAGATAAGAGGTTTCTGCCTCGTAAAAAATGTATATGTATAATTGCTTGTTAAATGAAGCCGTGCAAAATATGATTTTTTTCAAAGTTTTCCAGCGGCGGCAGACATGTTGGACTGTGCCAACACAGCGTCCCTCTTTTCACTCCTTCAACCAACTTCTTTAAAGGTCGGTCGTAGCCATGTGTGCACATATCCAAAAACCTGTTGATATCCAAGTCCTTGATAATGTTTAAAAGTTATCCTTTTTATCGAGTCTGCAGCCTTGCAAACTGTTGGCTAGTTGGTTTGTGTACAACGACCATAGCAACGCACAGAGCTGACCATAAGCCGTAAACAGGCAAGAGGCCGTAGACTGGGCGTAAACTGTGGTAAAAAACCCGATTGAGACGCATATTCCGAATGTGCTGTATACATGTCCAAAGAATACCTCTAAAACCCAAATACCGGAATATCCCACGTCTTCAGAAAAATGCCTTATTTGGAATGTGGACCTGTATCAAATTCCGAATATTGTCAAATTGGGGAATAATAGTGGAATATTGGTGTGCATTTACACAGGGTTTTTACCGGAGTTTGCAACAGTTTAAGGCCAGTTTACGGCTTACAGTCAGCTCTGTGCATTGCTATGGTTGCTGTACACAAACCAACCAGCCAACAGTTGAAGTGAGTCGGTAGAGATGCATGCCCAAAAGAGTTTTACCTGTAAACATTCGATCCAGTCTATCTCTCCACTCCTTTAAAAATGTCCTGTTTTCCTATTACAGTACCAACTGTACCTCTCCATAATCCTCTACGATACCATGATATCACTTCTTCTAATATGAATATCCAGTTTCATTTTCATTCTTATTTTGCCTCAAACTTCATTATGACTGACTGATTATGACGTCTGTTTTTGTTTGTTTGTTGTTGTTGTTTTTTACTTGTTTTTTTTATGTCTGTTTTCTTTTTATTGTGTCTAATTATGATTGTACTGTTTATTTATTTATTGTTAAGGACCCCTCGAAAACGAGATGCCATCTCAAGGGGTTACTCCTAATAAAGACATTTTCAACATGAAATTTTCCACAAAAGAAACACAGCTACTTTTAAACATTATCAAAGACTTGGCTATCAACAGGTTTTTGGATGTGCGCAAACATGGCAATGCCGACCTTTTCAAGAAGCTGAATGAAAGAGGGACGCTGTGTTCGCACGGTCCAACAAGTCCGTCACCGCTGGTAAACAATCCTGGTTTGCACGGCTACATGTAAAGGGGAATATTAGTGGAATATTCACTTTCATTAGCCATGTCAAACAACTTAGTCAGAATTGTCTTTTTTGGAATAACCTGAATATTACAGTATGTGCATGTAATCGTAGTCAATGAGGAAGAGCAATGATCCAGGAGACATCATTTTGTTTGTTTCTGACATGAGCTACTCATTAATACTAAGAGATGGTGACCAATAAGCACCAAAGAATAAGAGGCTGCACGTGACTGTGGTAGCTGCACATGATGAATATATTAAACCTATATTTGACAGCAGCAATATTTTTTCTGTGCAGTGGAGCTTGCTGCAGAATGAAGGGATCATTTATTACGCAGCTTGTTAGACCAAGAGCAGTTGTTACTATCTGGCATGCATGTAACCTGCATATACAGTATGTGCCACTGCAGACTACCTCCCTTGTGCATTTGTCCTGCGTTTGTCCTGCATTAGGCCAACACAGTCTCATTACAATTCAAGAGAAATGGGTTGGACTCAGCTGTGTGAGACGATGAGTTAGCAGTCCTTCTTGCTTTTTACTCATTTCTGTCAGTTTTTCAAAGGATATGCAATGGTAAGATATTTTAAATAGTCGTAATAACATTGAAATACTGTTGATGCCTTTTAGCCAATTAAAACCGAGTGTCCGGGAAATGAATCAAATCCATATGTTCCACATTGTGTAAAGAAAGTTGAGCTGAGGACGGCATTATCTGCTCCATCCCAATATTACCTCCATTATCTAATGGGTTTGGATTTGACTGCACTGCTGCACTTACAGCAAGTCTGCTACAACACTGCGTGTCATCAAATATCTTCCACCATTACAGACTCACTTATTGGGTTGATTATAGCAACGGAAGGAGGGAAGGAATGAGAGAGAAAAGCTGAAAAGTGACAAATGTTGGCAATACTGTTTCTAATTTCTAATCACTAATTAATCTCCATTATAAGAGTGCAGACTCATTTTCTTGTTATCACAACAGCAAGAGGGGGGGGGAAGAAAAGAGTTGGAGAGAGGAATGGACGGAGCGACGACAAAAGAGAGGAAATGGAAGAAAAAATGACTGTTGGCACACTGTTGTGAATTTCACTTTACTAACTTCATTACACGACGAAACAGCGCAGTTGTGCTATCAACACAAATATGTTGGTGTTTGTGCAACCCGTTCTCACTCCAAACTCCTAAAATACTGACGCTGTGGCTCACACAGTGGCTCTCAATGTCAGATACCAACACACAATGCACCCCTAAGCGTCTCTATGGAACGCACCGGAGATGAGCAGCAGCTCGACCGCGTCGCTGTAAGATGACGTAGTATGAAGAGCGTCAACGGTAGCGAGTAGTATGAAATAGAGTGCAAATCCGGAACCCGAACATAATTTCTAAATATCTGTCCGAACCCTGCCCGGCCCGTCGGGTACCATCGGGTCCTGACAGGCTCGGTTCGGGTCTCCATCCTCTAGTATGAAAGACCCAATATCCACATAAGGACACAGGTTTTGGTGGTGGATGCTGAAAATGAGCAGAATATGGGACCTTTAAGAAATAGTAGAACAAGAGTATCAGTGTGCTGTGCTGATGCTTTAAATGTAATAGAAGAGTTTCCTATTACCTTTAAAGCATCAGCACAGCATACAGATACTCTTGTTTAATAACATGTGAATACATGTGTCACACAAATCACTATCTGTGTTTTTTGTTCAATCGCATCAGTGGTTAGATTGTATTAGAGATGACAATGGCGAGATAGCAAACCGCTATAATCCGCTTTACTTAGCCCAGACAAGCCACACACACACACACACACACACACACACACACACACACACACACACACACACACACACACACACACACACACACTTCAAAGAGGAGATGTGCGTTGGTGTATTGTCAAGACATAAGATTGAAGTTGATTGATCCTATTAGGTTTTTCTGTAGACACGCGTGTGAACACACACCTTAAAGACATTCACACACACACACACACACACACACACACACACACACACACACACACACACACACACACACACACACACACACACACAAATGAACTGCACATTACCAATCTCTCTCTCTCTCTCTCTCTCTCTCTCTCTCTCTCTCTCTCTCTCTCTCTGTGTCACAAACACACGACACAGTGTGACTCAGCTGTGTCATATTCACAGTTAAGAGGGAACAGAGCGAGGAGTGCAGAACTAAAGAACGCCTGTCAGGTTTATTTCTGGCTCAGGCTGGCTCTTGCCTGGGCGACGGTGCGGCTGTGAACGGAGCTTCATGCTCTGATCTGCTGCAGTCCCACTTCCCCGTCCCTTCTCTCTGTTCTCCTGCATAATGGCAAAAATAGAAATAAAAAATAAATAAAAAAACAGCCGAGAAGTGCTACAGCATCCAACTACTTCCTTCTTCCTCTACACAAACTCAAAATAATGCAAACACCAAACATTAAGCATGGACTATTTGTCCAGCTTGTACTTCTGTTGCTGCACACTGACAGTTGATAGAAAGATTTAAAGAGATAAATAAGTTATGTTTGCTGCTCACTGCACAGTTTTTATAGGTTAATTTAACTCAACAGACCGCTACCCCTCTTCTTTCCAAATATACAGATATAGAGGGAATTAAATGGCCATTCAAAATGCTGACATGTATATTTGTTAGTTCATATTTAACTACTGTTTTAAGCACTAAGTTCACTTTAACACTGACTTTCAAAATTCAGTAATTTTGGTATGTAGGCAGCTCAGTTCAGTTCTTAATCGCTTAATGATGAAGTATGTCCATACCAGTATTATAATTGTCAATGTCAAGTTAATTTCATATTTTTTTTGGTTCAGGATATGCATATGGATCTGTTGCAAACAGCTAGTTTCCTTTGTATTGGATGCCATTCTAACCTAATAACTGTTGAAATTAAAACTGTTGTTGAACAGTGTTTTGGTAACACCACTCTTTGCACACTAACACTACTGTATACCCTGCCTGCATACGTTAAACAGAGCCAGTCCAAATTCCAGCACACACAAACATATAAGTGAAGCCAAAAGTTTGAAAAGGAAAAATGATTGTAAATTCATTCAATGTCTTCATGACACCACTGACACTAAAAGGGAGATGCAATACCACTGGCATGAGATTTACCGGTAACACTTTACTTGAAGGTATCTACATAAGAGTGTCATGACACTGTCACGAACACATGAACCCTAACCCTAACCCTAACTTGTCATGACAAAAACCGAATGACACTTAATGACAGAAGCGTTATGTCATAAACGTTTATGACTTGTTTATAATGTTTATGACATGTTCATGACAGTGTCATGTCACGCTTATGTAGATACCTTCAAGTAAAGTGTAACCAATTTACCAATATAAAACCTAACGTTGTTGTCTTTCTTTACGATGTGCTATCTCTAGGCCTTGATATAAAATGAAATACAAATACTGTACTGTAAGTTGTCATGTAAAACTCTTGAACTTGTGATATGTTCTGACTCTTACATGATCATATCACATAGGTCAACCATAGCTTCATCGCATGGAACAGCTGAGGGGAATTTCCATGTCCGTTTGCAGGCATCAAGGTAATTGTGTGGAACGATGAAGTCCTCGGAACCCCAGACCAAATCACCAGTATGTCGCGCTAACACAAAAATCCCCTCCGTGCAGACAACTGGCCGTTGATTTGAAATGTGGAGATATGTGAAATCTGTAAAACTTGTTTATTTCTGTTGTCATTTTCAGCCCTAACTATAACGTTTGAAGATGTATAGTTAAACACAGAGGTCCGACCTATCTGACGTCTCTGCTGTGTTTATTTCCTGTCCTGTGTTGCTTTGCTAGTTAAACCAAATCTAACATTAGGAACAGCAACATCTCACCGCCAGTCGGACTGACGTCAGGAATCCCACTGGGTACGTTGGGATTCCGTGTTGTTCCCGACCGCCTTGATCTCATCTAGAATTCAGAATTTGATCCATTCAGTCCAATAACATTTGGAAAGTCTAAGGACAGTAGCCTGCACCGCTCCAAATCTCAAACGGTGTATTGGATGCACAGCAGTGGCAAGGATCAAAGAAAACAAAATGCTGGCACTCACAGATGAGTACTCTTTTTATTTAATGTGAGCAAAAAACGAATGTGTTTCAGCTAGAAGCCATCATCAACGTCGACTTAAAGAGGAGCCTATTATTTTATCCCTTTAATGTGTGCAGGGAGCCAACAGGAAGTCAGCCAGCTTGGCCAGCGGGAGTCTCAGGAGAGTGCTGTCAACCGGCTCGGCTGGAAAATGACTCTGCACATGCTCCATGGGCCCAAAAACATGGCAGCATGAGGAAGCCTGCAGAGGCTTCTTTGTCAAATGCGCCTGGTGAGAAACTTTCATAGGACTGAACGGGACGCCATCTTTAGAACCTAGTTCTCCTTAATACATCCCTAGTTGGCCCCCACTCCTCTGTTAGATTTTTAAAATATGCTGGGAGGCAGAGTTCTAGCAGAATTTCAAAATAAAATACTTGCAACAGCATTACCACACAGTGAAGTGCCGACTCAAAAATAAGTTTTAAGTGTGTTGTTTTTGCATAACAGTTTCCTCTGCTGATCCAGACGGAAGAGGATCCATAGCCAAGGGCAGTTGCTCTTTTCACCAGGGATGGATCAGAACACATTGATCATCGCCATGGCTGCGCAATGATGTCATCGTTGTCACGGGTAGCCAGAGAAACATTCTCCTCTCACACTGACTCCAATCTGTCTTCTCGCTGTGAAACTTGGGCCCTGATCAGACGTTTGTGTGTGTGTGTGTGTGTGTGTGTGTGTGTGTGTGTGTGTGGTAACCTGTACTCTCTGTATGCATGTATGAGTTCAGGCCTGTGTTTCTACATTTTTCCAACGCTTTTATGTTGTGAGGAACAAATTACAGTTTTAGACTTTAAAATCATGGAAATTGTATTGTGATGTTTCCTCTGTCTGTTTTCTGTCTTTGTAGACTACTACTTGTGCATTTAAAAAAATAAAAGTTTGTAGAATTTGTATTCTATTTTTCAATTTCGAAATAAACATTTGATTACAAAAAAAAAAAAAATAGGAAAAGAAAAGCATGGACATTTTTTTAAGAAGTTACCTTAATTGACAGTTAGAGTAAGTTTCGGTGTTAATATAACTAGGTTTAGGTTATTGGTAGCGGTAGAGCTAACCATGTAGCTGTGTTTATTAGGTTACAATTATGTGTTAGGGAATGTATAATGCCACTGTGGGCGTTCACAAGTGTAGACAAATGTGTGTGAGCATGTGTGTGTCATAGGCTGTGCAGTTGCAGTGTGTTTCTCTCTCTGCCAGGACTGGCACTTCGAACCAACCAGTAATGAGATCTCACTTCTGGCTCGCCTTCCTGCAGCAATGGCGTCAGCACACACAGAAAAAGACATCCTCCAATTAGACACAAATATACTCACTATGCACGAGAGATACATGCACAGGGAAAAAACAAACAAAACTGATCTGTGTGCAAATGTGTTGCGACTCAGATTGCTGTTTTGTGAGTGAAAAACACTTTAGGGTAATTGACCTCAGTGTTCTGTTCTTTGTAATATTGATTTAATGGTGCAGCAAACAGGGAAATGACACCATCACTCCTGAATGTTCACGCTAAGCTAAATGATATTTTCTGTAATTGTTTCCTCACATGGACGTCTGCCAGAAATTAAATTCCAATGGGGAAGTAACATTTTTTAATTTTAAGTTTGTTCTTATTATTCCAAAGTATTTTGTTTTGTCATCGTAGTATTATTTAGGGCTAAAAGTTCAAGTTTAAATATTTTGAGAAAAAAGATAAGGGAATCCATGGTCCATGTGGTTTTAATTATTGAATGGTAACTACCCCATGTACTTTACCTGAAACCCCCACTTTTAAATGTCCTCAATATTATCTACACATCTGGTTACAGCCAGTGAGTTAAAACAAAAACAAAAAAGGCCCAGTACTATGCTTGTGAGAAATATAAGTCAATTTAAGAGGAGCATATGTGCAGGTAATAGAGCTGCAAAGTGGAAAGAGCTATTTCAGGTAGCTCTGGTTCTGAAAGTAAAAGTCAAAATTCTGTGATATGCGCTGCTAAAGGCAGGAGAAAGCTGAAGATGTGTGTGTTGAGAAAACTAGAACAGGAGCAGTATGTAGGATTTAGTGGCATAGTGGAAGGCCTCTCAAGAGCCAGTGTTTGTTTTGTCCGTTCGTGCAACATGGTGGGCTCCATGAAAAAGGATCTGCTCCCAACATACTCTCATCAACGGGTACGTATGATATTGTAAAAATGTTTATGCACAACAATTTGTATGATATCTTACAAAATCACGGCAAGCGGTCACCTTAGGCCTATGTGAAAGTTAAAGGGATATTTCACCGCTGGAAAGATGAATATGTATTTAAATTGGGTCATTTATGTAGTAGAAATGTGAAATAATTTTAGAAGTTGGTGCCTTCTAGACCGAGAAAAGCCAGAAAATGTATTTTTGGCTCATGTGGATGAAAGACAACAACTTCCAGAATGCACTTGCTTCCAAGCCACGCCTACCGGTTACAGAGGGCAGTCAAGTCAAGTCAAGTGGGTTTTATTGTCATTTTAACCATATACACTGTATATAGTGAAATACCGTGGCTCAAGTGGTGTTACACATTTAAAATATATAAAAACAACATTTTATAAAAATATTACATAAAAATGGCATATGAGACAGGTTACATTTAGTGCACACACCTTATAGACTATACATAAAGTGCAATTACTACTTAAAGTAGAGCATTTAAGACAACAAGGGACAGGACAGACAACAGACAACTAAAGACAGGGCATAAGTAGACTTGTAACAGAGCACTGATTGTTATAAGTTAGGTTCACCGTGAGGTGAAGGTAGAATATAAGAACTTTCTTGAGATTTGCGTGGTTGAAATCACCAGCAACAATAAATAGTCCATCCGGATGTGGTCTTTGGAGCTCACTGATAGCTCCGTAAAGTTCAGCTAACGCATTGGTAGCATTAGCGCTTGGTGGGATGAAAAGAGTTTGTGGTTTGGAAAAAACACTGGTCCCCTGAATACTCCCGGGACAGGAGCATCCGCTTCCTGGGTGAGAATATTGTGTTTTTCCCGTAACGTCCTCCAGGACACAAACCCCGATCCCCCGCTTGAAAGTCCTATGTTGAGGGACCCATCCGTCCACCCAGACCCCCTCCCTATGCAGATTTTGAAAACCTGTACGATTGTTGCATTATCCGGGAGAGTCCTTTTAAGGAGCCTTATCTTAATGTCTGCAGAGGGCTTTCACATGCTTGTACTATTCCACATCACATGTTTGAGTCCAGCTCATAAATCTCTTCCCGCCTCGAAATTTTTTTTCATTAATGCCGAGCAAACCCAACTACATTAGATCCATCAATCTCTGAAAACTTCAGTTCACGGCAACACCAAAGAATGATTGATAGTTCTATAGTTTGCTTTGTCATGCATTTTATAGCGTGTTACTCCTTCCAGTAAACCAACAGCTTATCATCATGAGTCTGACCAGATGGAGGCCTGGCTTTGTGAGATTCCATCAACAGAAACACATTTCATTGTAACAAAGACTTTAAAATTATTTGTTTAATGACCAAACTGTACTGTAAATTCATTTTCCATAGATGGGAACTTTGCAGCCCGCATACAAGTGATTATCATATCATTATCAATTAAAAAAACTATAGAAAAGAAGACAAAACTTAGACAATTAAACAAATGGGGGGGGACAGGAAAATGTAAAACAAACACCACTATGACAGATGTAGGTGTGCATTAGGGCAGCATGATATGAGGAAAATATTTGATATGTGATAACGTTGAATATCGTGATAACGATATTATGTGTGATAAATAAGCAGATAAGTTCTGCATTTCTGTTGTTCAGTTTTCTGCTAAAATACAACTAATTGCTTGTTGAATTTTAAACACATGAAAGTAAATCATTTCCAACATCTTGTTATTGAACAAATTGAACATTGAATTAAATTTAAAAGGCACCACTAATAATATGCAGTTTTCTACTGATACAAAAAATCTCTGTCTTTCGTGATCTGATTATTGTGCCAGTTGATATCACAATGACAATAAAAAAAAACATATATTATGCAGCCCTAGTGTGCATGGTTATCTTTACTGGTGAAGACGGTTGGAAGATGGTTGTGTTTATTTTCATTTTCTATTTCAAATTATTTATTTAATATCATTATTCTTATTTGACCATTTCGTTGGGTTTGTCTGCTTTACTTTGTTACCAAAATATAAAATAAACACAGACTCCCTGCCAGCTTACTGCTCTGCAGCAGAACCTGCTCTACGCTGCAGGTGAAGAAACACAAAGAGTGATCCTACATGGATCAACATTATTATTCAGCTGGTGACTCACAGTTCACATACAGTATAAAAAGCACTTTTCCTCTGATTAAGTCATGTATAAATACTTGTATCATTACACACCGCGATCACACCTATCTCATTGCTTTCAAGTGCCAGGCATGTCTATTTCTGTGCAAGCCTGCCGTGCACAGCGAGTGGTGGGAGCGTGCATGTGAGGCAGCTGCTGGCATGAGGCTGGGAACTTTAAGCACACACACACACACACACACACACACACACACACACACACACACACACACACACACACACACACACACACACACACACACACACACACACATGCCAGAAACCTGAGCTGGCTAGGGCTTGGGCCCCAGTTATTTCAGTCTGCACACTAGACACTAAGAAGACTCATTCGGCTTTGTTTGGCTGTGACACAGATACAAATGTTTTAGCAGGACTGAAACATATTATTCAATCTCACAAACAGTATCATACTCAACATTTTACTGTAATAATCATGCTTTGGTTTATCAGATTGACCAATATTTTGTCTTTACGTTGCATTTTGTGTATGATTGTGATGCAACAAGTTCAACTAAATGTCATGATCAACTCCAAACTAAAATGCTTCTTCATGTGTTTTGGCTTTTGAAACAGTTATGAACACGTTTCTGCTCTAATTTATAATAATAATAATAATAATAATAATAATAATAATAATAATACATTGTATTTATATAGCGCTTTACATGGACCCTTTACAGTAAAACCAGCACATATAGCACATTAAAAACAGATAAGCAATAAAATGGCATATTAAAAACAATTAAAAACAATAAAACCAATAACTATCAGGTGAGAAATGTAAGACTATTGTATGTGGAAAGCTAATCTGAAGAGGTGTGTTTTGATTAGTGTTTTGAATGTGTCCCGGTCAGTACAGTCACGGATGTGTATGGGTAGGGAGTTCCAGAGGGAGGGGTTTGCAATGGTGAAAGCTTTGTCACCCAAGGTTCGGGCCGATGAGCATCAAGTCAGATTTATTCTAGTTGAGTTGGAGGAAGTTGGTTTGCATCCAGGTTTGAATATCGGTGAGGCAGTGTGGTGATGGATTTGGTAGAAATGTAGATCTGGACAGTGGAAGTCAAGACCATGTTTGCGTATGATATTTCCAAGTGGCAGGATGTAAAGGATGAAAAGTAGAGGACCAAGCACCGAACCTTGGGGGACACCTTGTGCCAGAGGAGCAACGGAGGAGGTGCAGTTGTTGATGTGTATGAACTGTTGTCTGTTGGTGAGATAGGAACGGAGCCAGGAGAGCGCGGTGCCACTGATGTTGCAGTAGGTTTCCAGTCGGGACAGGAGGATGGAGTGGTTGATGGTGTCGAAGGCTGCAGTGAGGTCGAGCATGATAAAAATGGTGAGGTGGCATAAGGTGGTGTAAGAGGTATACATGCATAAGGCCGACAGCAGCAATAACAAAGAATTAAAGCATGGATAGAAAAGAATTAGAACCATTGGAGCAAGCTGAGATTTCTGTGTTGAAATGTCTCATTTAATTCTGTGTAATGAACACTAATAACTGGATATGCTCATTTAATTGCACAATAAATCTCTCAGTCATTCTGTCACTCAATCTACAGTAACGTTGCTTTTATTGATACACTTTCCCCTGTGTTGATTATAATGACTGTCACTAATAAGCTTTTCCAAGGATAAACTTACATCACAATTTACATATTATAACAAGCCAAACAAGAGTAAATCATTGGGGAATATGTACTGAAAATAAAATAGATTCATTAGTTTGTAGCAAAGTAGCTTCTTTATTCATTATAAATGTCAACAGACTCATTTCAGATAAACATAAAGAAGCTGTCAGACTTACACATTTCATACTGAAAATGTTAGAGCTTGGCACAGAATTGAGATCAATGAAACAAAAAAATCTGATTGTTCCAAACATTATGTAAAGTTATGCTCATTTTATATCACAAGGCAGTAAAAGCCCACCTAATGTCTCTTAGAACTATATATATTAATTTTACTTATTATATGTGACTTTATAAAGGTTTTCCTTGTCCCTTTTCTTCAAAAGTTGGTATCAGGGAGACTACTGGATTAAATAGTCAGACTTAGGGCCCTACTTTAACGATCTGAAACGCAAGTATCAAACGCAAAACGCAAGTAGCTTTGTGGGCGGATCTCGGGCGCTGTTGCTATTATACCGGCGGGATAAATGACTCTTGACTTGAATCTCTGACGCAAATCTAAAATGGGTTGGTCTGAAGTACCTACATTACTCATAGGTGTGGTTTGGGCGTAACATGCAATAAACCAATCAGAGCGTTATCTCACATTCCCTTTAAAAGCAGGCCTGCTTGTCCCATGGCAAATTGCTATTATAATGGCGGATTTGCTAGGTGCACGCTCTTAATACATCCATGGGCACACGCCAGGAGCGGTTTACAGCCGAGGAGACCGATGTTTGCTAAGATTTTTCTTATTGTCAAAATGTAAATAAAGTAATGTCACAAAAAAATACTTTCCGATGTTTTGCGCTCACTCTCACTGAATCAAGAGGTTATGAATGCATGGTGATATTTTTGCAATGTAGTCTAACATTAGACCGAGATTACCTCACTATAGACGATGCAGCTCTTCTGTCTCTCCTCTCCCGTGCTACTGCTGGGGCATTTGGGCTGAATCCCATTTCTCTATCTTACCCCTACCCCTTACCCCTACCCCTTAGTTTACCCCTAGCCCTTGGCCCTCAAAAAACGAGGGTTAAGGGGTAAGGGTGAAAACATACCCCTATGAAATGAGACGCCACTTGGTTACATCATCATAGATAATTAGGTCTGTTTGCAATAAATATTTGTATGCACACTGCATGGTGTGTTGTATATCTGTTTCAGTTATCACTGTTTTGAATGTCATTGATGTTCAGAAACACTTTCTTTGTTAACAAAAAGCTGTCTTTATTGCCCAATAAAGTAAACATTATTACAACTATTACAACTATTAGAACCATAACTTACATGTCACACACATATAAAAAATGGCACTCAAATGTATAAAACTAAAAAAAGACACACAAGACCACAAACAAACAAAAGACCACAGCTATTCTGAAATTCCAGACCCCAGTCTGATGCCTGTTGGCCAGTAACCTTTCCCTCCATACCCCATTTCTTTCATTAGTGTCCTGTATCATAACCAACAACAATGTACAGGTGCATGAACAGGAATGAATTACACGTTTACAATAATACAGTACCAATACAATAATGAATGGCTACAACATGAACGCAGAAACCTCTGCTCGTTTTCAGCCCAGAAAGTGGATCAGCTGCTGGGTTTCCTCCGGCGTCCCTGTGTGTGATACAGGACAGTATATGTAAAGCATGTATCAATGTCTCCAAAGCAAGTAGTGTTATACACTGATATCAAACGAAATTCGCTGCTAATGTTTAGTTAACACTGTAGACATGCATGGAGTCCATCCAAGGCAGAGAAATGCGGGACTGTTGTGTAAATAAGCAATGTAGCAATGCGTCTCATTTCTCTGTCTTAACCCTTCCCCTTACCCCTACCCCTTAGTTTTGCGCGCTCCCGTGAGAGTAAGTGCAGTCCCAATAATCATTTTGGTCGAGGGGTAGGGCTAAGGCAGAAGGGCTATATACCCCTTAACGCCAAGTAAGGACGCAAGCTTACTTGAACAGCAAGGGGTATCCAGATTCATTGCGCAACAAGGAACATGGCTGCCCGGTCGACCAGAGAGATCCATAAATGTAAGTATTTTCGGCTTAAAGAATTGATTTAAAAATTACGACGGTCTTGTTTTGTGCTCTACACAGTCCTGTACTGTCGAAGTAATGACAACTACACTGTCATTGCATCCACATGACACAAACCTTCCGTGATCGCACACCACCCCCACCCCTCCTCCACAAAGTTGCTAGTAGCCAGGGAGGACACGGACATTAAAAAACACGATAGACTCTTCACTCGAGTTTCTGCACGCAAAAGTCGCCGGACTACACCATTTTGTAAACATGGCCATACTTAGAAATAAAGAGAGAGTTTTGTAGAGCTGATAGTCTTAATTAGCTTTGTATTAGTCTCGCATTGCCAAACCTTCCTCCACAGTGCTTCGGAGGAGGGTCTGGCAAGTCGGCACAGCATTACGGGATGGGAGAAAAACATGCTCTGGTTTATTGGCATTTCTTTAAATCAATCACAATTGTCATGGGCAGTGCCGCTGCAAAATAACCCCAGGAAGCAACTTGTTTTGGTGGATCATGTGTACCTTAAGAAAACTCCGATTGGACAGATAGTCCAATCGGAGTCTAGCTAGCTGTCTGGATTTACGCTGCAGAGATCTGAGGAGCAGTTAACCATAGTCCTCATAAATCCACCGGAGTTTAGAACGCCAACTCAAAGCTGAAGATGGCTTGAATGTAACAGACTTTCATTTATATAATATAGTTGGGCACTATAGCTTTAAATTAGCAAGTCACTTTGAGAAACCCTGGAAGATAAGAAAATAAGCCCGTTATTAGGTTAAAGGGCCGTAGCTTTTATTTAAGTTTTTTCAGTGTACAAATTATTTGAGATTTTGCACATACATATGTTATTTGAAAGTTACCGGAAGATGCATCTAATACTGTTTCAATGTTTGATTAATAGCTATTACGGTATGGGCCAAATGCTTGGCATGACACGGAAATAAAAACTCAAACTCAGACTAACTGTAACCACATAGACGGCGTATAACAGACCATGACTCTAATTAAACACTATACAGTCAAACAAGCAATATAAATAATTAAAAAACAATAACAACTGTCATAAAAAACATCAGATGCGGGCTGAGAACAAGTGAGTAAGTTACATTTGAAGTCATTATGGAGTCACTTCTGTTAAATATAGAGTCCTAGCCAGAGTCATAAGCCAAATTTTGCACTCACATATTCACAATTACACACAGAGACAGAAAAAGTTCCAGCTACACATGAACAGACATGCAGACAAACTCAGACACATACTCCAGATGCATATGTGACCCACAGTTTAGGAATTCACACACACATCAAAGCATAATTTGTTGAGCCATAAAGGAAAGTTGAGTATTCAAATGAAAACAGTTCTATATACACACAATGAACACATCCACACGCGCACACGGGTCCTCCATGCAGTGGTGGAATGTAACTAAGTACATTTACTCAAGTACTGTACTTAAGCACAAATATGAAGTACTTTACTTAAGTCTTTTATTTTCATGAAACTTTTTACTTTTTACTCCACTACATTAATCTGACAGCTTTAGTTACTAGTTACTTTACAAATTAAGATTTTTGCGCACAAAACACATGTAGTTTAAAAAATACGATGCTTTATTATAAATTAAACTACCCAACAATATAACCACCGACAAGTCCAGCTGAAATGATTAAACCATTAAACACTTAGTTGATTGACAGAACTGTTTTGTTTCCAGTTTCTAAAATGTGAGGATTTCTCTGCATTGAGTACTTTTACTTTTAATACTTTAAGTACATTTTCCTGTTGATACTTACATACTTTTACTTATGTAACATTTTCAATGCAGGACATTTATATGTAACAGAGTATTTTTGTTTTATTTTATTTTTTTTATAGTATTAGTACTTTTACTTAAGTAAAGGATCTGAATACGTCTTCCACCACTGCCCCCATGTATAACAGGCTGACTCAGAGCGGAGGCCTGTTTGTGTTTCAGCGTATTTGTGTGTGAGGACAGAAACCACCCAATCGCTATAAAACACTGGGCACCTGTTCCCTGGATCCCATTGGGAGAAATTCCACTCCTCAGTCACTGTGTATGTGTGTGTGTGTGTGTGTGTGTGTGTGTGTGTGTGTGGAGGAGGGGGGTATGTGTCAGTAAAGAATGTTGACACTGGATTTTCCTGTCTCAAGAGGACACCGTGCAACATCACTTCCTTTATGACCCTTCCCTATTTAAAGGCCGGTGTGGAGCCAGAGGGGCCTCAGCAGGGGATTAAGGCCAAAGCCATTGCACTCTTCACAACAGCAGCTCACCCACTGACCGACTGACAGCTCCCGATCTTGCTGTGAAGATCCACACCGGCTATAAAGGTTGAGGCAAACGGATTTCTGTCCATGATCATCCAGCAAGTTTATCTTTACTAGTGAGCGGGTTCTAAAATTTTTGTTGGAATTTTGGAACCAACAGAAGCTGACTATTTGCTCAGGCAAAAGGGATTTTTTTCTATTGACTCAACTAGAATTTTTACCAGAACACAAACAGAGCCTTTTTTTGAAAAATTCAAAGAGTTTCCAAGACTGGAAACAGAAGACACACGCTACCTCCAGTAATTGCCACAACACATCCTGCAAGGTTTTGTTTGAATTTTCCAACAGCAGAGTACATTTCTACAGAATAAAAAAAAAAAAACAAGACAAGAAAGATTAAAACTTTCTGGAAAACGTCCCTTCTGGTATCCTGTGACAATGAGTAGTGGTGGGACCACCACAGTTTCACCACAGGAGCCTCAGGCTTTCAAACGGGCAGTACGGAAGATAAAATGCGCCGCTATGGTGGCCAACCTGGCCAAGAGCTGGCAGGGCTGGGCCAGTGAACACTCCGACAAGCAGGACGCCATCCCGAGTGGCTGGATGCCTTCATCTGTTGAAGAGGTAGACAAAAAACAGCGTAACCATGAGGTCAAACTTACCGTCACCCCGCGAGTATTCACTGCTGATGGCGCCAACACCAGTGGGAGTAAGATTCGGACTGGTTCAGTGACCAAGTCTGTGCAGCCAAAACGCAGCGAGTGCAGCAGCAGCGATTTGGTCAACGCCATCCGAGGCAGGATGGAGTCGGGTCCTGAGGAGTGCAAGCCGTTCCTGGGCAACGAGTCACCGACGCGCCGGCGCCAGATGAGGGCGCTACAGAGCGCAGGAGGAGGAGCGGGTGGAGTCATCCAAGACAGGAAGCTTTTGCTCCAGCAGGAGAAGAAGCTGGGGTCAAGGAGCAGCAGTGTTGACACAGAGGACAGCGGGCTGGGAGAGGAGGTCGGGCTCAGCGACAACAGCGAAGCAAAAAATGAGCATGGTGACATCCAGCCCAAGAAACAGACCAACAGGCCCAAGGTAGAGTGGGTAGAATTACAAGGATAATAAATGGATGGGAAAAAGTTTAATAGGGATGCACTGATACCGATGTCAGTATCGGTCTGATGCTGTGTGCCAACACATTCTCACTCAGTGCACACAGTGAATCAAAAAGCGACGCTTGGTCAGGTGCCTTTGGTGTTTGTTACTGATGCAAAAAACCTCCTTTGGCGTCATATTTAGACGCTCTGGGTCAGGACGTAGGTTTAACTGACATGCGGCAGAAGAACGGGACAGTTAGGTTTAGGAAAAGATGGTTACAGAATGTACATTTCAGTGACACGCGGAACAAGAACGGTACATGAATCCCGGTCTCCTGGGTGAAAGTCCTGTGTTGGTTGACCCATCCACCAACCCAACCAAACTCCTTACGTGGATTTTCACTTTTTCATACTCCTCCCTACCGTTATCGCTCTTAATACTACTTCATCTTACAGCGCCGCGGTCAAGCTGCTGCTCTGCCCGGTGTGTTCCGTACAGACGCTAAAGGGAGATCTTCCTTGTCAATTTAGCTGCTGGCATAAACAAACCAAATTTTTTTTATCGGTACATCCCTAAAGTTTAAACCCTAACCCTGCCAAACAATTAATAACTGTATATTAACAATGGATCCAATAATTGTGTCTAATGTGCAAGGTGCCACTTGCAGTGATCAACCCACAGAGAATTATAACCTAACTTCTCAGCTATACAGAGCTTTTTAGCCTCTTTTCATCCTATTGGTTTGTTTCTGTGCTCTAATCAACCCAGTTCTCAGCAATGGGATACAGCTGTTTTCAGCAAAAACCTCTGATAAAACAAATGTGCCTGCCCAGTACCAAATTACCTGGTGAACATAGTGGAGACTTTAGCCACTAAAGACCAAGCAAAAGCTAAGAGGAGAGTTAATATCAGGTAGCCAGAAACATGACTCCAAATGGATGATAATATAGTTCCATGGCTGCTAGGCAATTGTTGGTAAACATCTTTACAAGGTGATAATATGTCAATGTTGCTTTAAATCACCTTTAAATGAAACGAGTATAGGGCTGTCCTCGATTAAACAAACTCTTAGTCGACTAACACTTATGCAATGCGTCGACTAAATGATTAGTTGATTTAATCGACAGAGCTGTAAAACCGAGTTTCTCCACAAAGAATCATGCAAAAGCATGATTGTCTTTACCAGATATGTGCTCATAAGTTTCTTGGAAATAAGTCATTCAGCATGAAAAAAAGCATGAAATAAGACTGAAGAAATCTTAGTTGACTAAGACCAAAACAACGGATTAGTTGTCAGTGTCACTGGTGGTCCGGGGCCTTGTTAATGAGGCTGACTGCAGAGGCGTGAGGTTTTATGGCGTTTTTCCATTACATGGCACCTGCTCGACTCAACTCTACCCGCCTTTTTTGTTTTTCTGTTATGAAAAAAAGTACCTGGTACCTGCTAACAGGTACTTTTTTTAGTACCACCTTCGTCGAGGTTCCAAGCGAGCTGAGGCGATACCAAAAGGTTACGTGAAGACCTGCAGACTACTGATTGGTCGGAGAAAATCATCACTAATCACTGTGTCATCATTGCTAGCGACAGACGGGGGTGTGCTGAACAAATCCGCCATTTTGAAATAGTTTAGCCAGCGGTGTTTTTTTTGCTGCCTCCAGCTTCTTTTGAAACAGAATTTGTCTTCTGCCGAGAGTCAAAAAAGACACACCTTCGACGTTCTGTGTGTGTGTCGCGGTCGAGTCGAGTCGAGCAGAGCTGGTACTAGCAGTGGGTAAGCGCCAATAAAGGGTTGCGAGAGAAACATTTCAGTGTTGTTAATGGCAGGGTTATATGAGATCTAATATGAGCAGATTAGAGTTGTATTATTGCCCTTTAATAATTTCTTTCAAGTATTAGACATACGCAGACACTTATGAGTTTCTCCAGCCTGCTTTCTCTACAACCACAATAAAGATTTCTCCTGTCCCGAATTCAAACACACAGTGGAAGTCAAATACCCTAAATTTAAGTCACACAGCGTGAACAAACAGGTTCAAGCAGAGGTGCCTTTGATGTCACCTGAAGAAATCTAACTCCCTCATGGACAGCAAACAGCATAACAGTTGCATAACTCCAATACAAAAATATCTCCCATAAAAGGCAAAGGAGCCAGCAGGAGGCCCCTTTGACTTGTTTAAGGGGTCACTATGCAGGGAGCCAGGCCAACTCATGAAAACACAAGCTGGACCGCAGCGCAATGGAATATATGTAAATGAATATAGTCATGCTCTGCAACATGTTTTCCAAACTGACCTTCAGGTGGAACTGCCAGGGAGGGGGGGGTTTGAGGTGAAGGGGCATGGGCGAGAGAGGCAGTAACATGAGATGCAGACACTGGGACAAGAATACTTCAGAGAAAATTCAGAAACCCTCAGAGTGTAAAGACATTCTATGTCTTTCATTTTATTCATCTTTAGATGAGTTGGCAATGTTCATGTAATGTAAATTCCACCTGACTTTAACTGGTTTAATGAAAGTTAAATAATAACATGTGAACAAAGAGAGAGGTCGGTTTAATGGTGGAGCAGATTTCTTGGCCGGCAGTCTTTAAGATATGTTGGCAAGCAAACAAAAAACAGCTCTAGTTTGGTCTCCACCATCTTCTTGGTTACACATTACAAAAATATCCAGGACTGAACCAAAACAGTAAAGGTGCATAACATGAGCTAAAAGAGAGTAAAAGGCTCTGAATTGGGTGTGTGGTCACCACTCAGTCTTTTGGCGTTTATATGAAAATATTGATTTGACAGCTTTAAGTTAAAGTATACAATACTGTACCGTAATGTAAAATACTCTACTACTATTACAAGTCCTGCCTTCAAAATGTAACAAAAGTAAAAATGGCGAATTATTTAAACATTTTAATAATAATCAATAAATACTTCTCTAATTTAACATAAGCGAATGCACATAAGTATCAGTAACAATGTGTACTTAAGTATTTTTATTCATTGATTTCAAACCTAAATGAATAAAAGAATAACAAAAAAAATTAATAATGGCAAATCATTTTAACATAACACACACTAGACCCAAAAGGGATAGGAAGAAGCCTAGGAATGTCAAGTCCTACCCCTAGTAACTACCATAGACAATTGCATAATCCAATAAGATAAACTAAACAGACAATTTAAAAAAAACAACGAAAATACTACTCTAACATCATACTCTATCAAGCTATTAAGAAAAAAGAAAAGAACAAAAAAAAAAAAAAACACCATTGAAATCAGTGAGATCTCCTTCCTCACTTCTGGAACTTTCAAAATTATATTTTTTGTAAATATATTTAAAATTGCATTTTACAGTATTTATACTTTGTTTAAACGTTTCTTCAAGACCATTCTACAAAACCTACACATCTTTTTGAGATTGGTCCGAGCATGTTGCTGTTTCTAATTTAATTCCCCTTTTAAGCTATAACCGCCCTCTCTATCCGTGAACAGTTGTGTGCTTCTTAGTCTCGCATTGCCAGACCTTCCTCCACAGCGCTGCCAAGGAGGGTCTGGCTAGTCCACACAGCATTCCAGGATGGGAGAAAAATGTGCTCTGGTTTATTGGCATTTCTTTAAACCAACCGTCTTGGGCGGCACTATGCGCCGTATGGAGCAATACCGCATCTGCAAAATAGCCTCAGGAAGGAACTTGTTTTCGTGGAACATGTGTAAGTACAAAAGTTGTTTTAGTCGTCCAACAGAAAACTCAGATTGGCCAGATAGTCTATCTAGTTGTCTGGATTTACCCTGCAGAGATCTGAGAAAAGGTTAACCATAGTCCTCATAAATCCACCGGAGCTTAAAATGCCAACACAAAGGAAGCCCAAGGCAACGCATATCCGGCAGAAATGAGTGATATACGGCGGAATTTCCATCAGCAACGGAGCAATCCTGGAACGTCGTGGATATAGACTATATGTTTCCAGGCTGCAGTTATTTTTTTTGCTTTAGAAATTATTTGTGCAGTCTTAAATTATACCAGATCATTAAACAAACCAATCAATCTTCATCAAGTTATTGAATAAACATTTTAATCTAAAGAAGTCATTATAGTTGTCGGATACATGGAGTGGAATACAAAGTATGATATTTTCCTCTGAAATGTACTGAAGTAGATGCCTCAGATTGTATTTGAGTACAGTACTTTGCCACCACTGGTCACATGCCTAGCCACACGGTTTGATTGATAGCTGATCTTTGGAAACGCCACAGTTACAAATACCAAGAACCAAAGATGGAGGCAAAATAGAGAAAAAAAAGAGTGATCAGAAGCATTAAAGGTTCACAGAGTTTTGTAAAAGGTCCCACCATGACAAGTCTTCACCTTTCAGAGAGCAAATACCAAAGAGATATGGTGACACTGATCTGAAGGCCTGGCAAGCTGAGGAAAATACCGATGGAGGTGAGGGGGGGAAAGTTGGGCAACGGCCACTGAAACGATTGGCACCTCACAGTAACCTTTTCTCGGCTAAATTTAACTGTAAAGACCGCTTAACTTAACTGTCATTGGACAGGCCAACGATTTTGTAGGATATCATACGAACCCGTTCATGAGAATGGGTTGCACTGTGACTAGTGTGTAGTATCTGAAGAGCCTATAAGTTTAAAGTTTGTATAAAGCTCAAATGTGCTGAGACATAATGAGCACTGTGTTAGTGAAGTAAGTTTAATGATTTTCCTCTCAGTGGAGTGATGTGTTGAAGAGGATGTTTTATGTGATTCTGTGATTGGGGGCTGAGTGGGATCAATGATTTTATGTGTAGTGTTGGAGCCCCCCAAAAAGACTCTGACCTCAAAGGGACTCAGACCTTTACTTGCCAACTCACATCTATTTACTTTATCTAACATGTTACTTAAACGTACCCCTTATAAGCCATGTTCTTGCTGAAGCAAGACAGAGTGCATATTGGCTTTGTACTCTCTGGGTTCTGCAGGATCCGTCATGATGCTGAAATCCTTGATGTAATAAACCTTTTATAATCAAGAACAGTGTCAACGAAGTTCCTTCTCCACACATCGGCAACACAGTGCTGCAACTAAATATACTAGTACAATAACACTAGTACACTGTAAAACTGTTAATGTGCCTCTGTAATGAAGATCCTTTTGCTTTGCTCATTTGTCCATATGGAAATTATCAGATGCTCTTTTACAGTCTGAACCTAACAACCCTCTTTTATCTCCAGATTAAGATTTCCACTGCGAGTGACATCAAAAGCCGCTGGCAGCAGTGGTCTGAGCAGCACATGGAGGGCCAGAAGCTCAACCCCTTCAGCGAGGAGTTTGACTACGAGTATGCCATGGCCAATCGCCTCCGCAAGGGCGACTCCGGCTATGGACGACCCAAAGACGGCTCCAAGACAGCAGAGAGGGGCGACAGGGCCCAGAAACACATCCACAGGGAGATGGAGGAGCTGGTGTGGATTATCAGAGACATGGGGTTTAAGGATAAAGAGGGGAGGATCATCATTACTTTTGGCCGGCTCTTTGACCGCTACGTGAAGATCTCAGATAAGGTGGTGGGCATCTTGCTGCGCTGCCGAAAACACAAGATGCTGGACTTTGAAGGGGAGATGCTGTGGAAAGGACAGGACGATGGTGTCATCATTACAGTGAGGGACTGAGGACCGATGTAATGTCTTATGAACATTAACAAACACATGCAAACCCACCTGCACATCGCCCACATCAGCTTGTCAAGAGAAATAATGCTATCAACGCTAACCGCAATGCTACATCATATACACAAGAAAAAGGGAGGAACGTTTGCAAGAGACAGAAAAAAACAGTATGATTAAAGATATTACACAAAAAAAACATGGAAGACAAAATCTAAAAGTTTACACAGGGAGTGTACACAGGGAGGCCACAAAAAGACACACACACACACACACACACACACACACACACACACACACACACACACACACACACACACATATGGTTTCTCACAGACTCCAGACTCATTAGTTCGTCTCAGATACCTGACAGGTCATCCGATGAAGGGAAGCTATCTTTAGCATGCTAACCATGCTCGTCTGGCAAACTATGCTCCTACATGCAACCATCTACCACAATGCCTGTCATGCCAACACATTCTCACTCCCAGCGCGACAAATAAGTGACGCTTTGTCAGCTGCCTTCGGTGATTTTACTGGCGCAAAAAATCTCTTTTAGTGCCTCAGTCAGACACAGTGAGACATTTTTCTACGCACTTGGTCGGGACTCTTGGCGTCAATTTTTGACGCTCTGGGTCGGGACTGATTTGGACATTTTTCAACGTGCAGGGTAAAATCATTTAGTTAGGGTTAGGGAAACAAATTTGGGTGGGGTTAAAAAAGTTAAATTTACTGACATGCGGAACAAGAACGGGACAGTTAGGTTTAGGAATAGATCATGGTTGGGGTTACAAAATGTGTATGTACATGCCCGGTGTAGTCCATACAGAAGCCTTGGTTTAGACTACGAAGCCTCCGTGTTATTATTTTATTACCTTCATAATAGGCGCAACTCAAGTGCTATGCTCTTATTTTTGACATAAATCAAGCCTCTATTTTCTCAGGAGATCTTACCCAGAGGCGGACAGAAATGTGAAAGCGAGGCTCATAGCAACAACCAATCTAAACTCAGATGGTGTCGTTATTCTATAGCCATTACATTGTGCAATCAACATTAACTTCATTATTTAGTTAAAGCAAAAAAAACTGTCTATTGCAACTTTAACTGTTAATTTATGTTTAGAAAAAGTCTAGTCTCTTGAGTGTATCGTGTGATGGTTTTGACATAAATGATTGTATATTGAAATGGAATTTACCTAATTTTATACCATGGTCTGGGTGAATACTTGATTCTGATTGGCTGCAGGGTGTCTATTTCTAAAGTGATATAGGACACCTACTTAGGAGTTCTGATGAAACTGAAAGTTTACTGTTGTAAATGAATGTGCTAAATTAAATGGAAATCTAAATATCTTTTTTTCCAACACTGAGTGTAGTCCTTTAATGCAACAGCCATCATCTTTCATCCCTTTCGCTGTTTAATTCTCAGTATACTATATACAGTAGTACAGTACACATGGTGGATCATTTGTTTGTAAAAGTCTTGATATTGATTTGGCTGGATAGCTAGCTAGTCTTGTTGTTAAACATACTGTCAGATTATATTTACTGATTGTCAACCGTTATTGACTTTTAATCTTGCTAGCATAGCGTTAGCTGGCTAACGTCTGGCTCGTTGCTCTCTGAGCCAACGGGCTTCTATGAGCCGAGTGGACTAGAAATGTCTATTGTTGCCAAGTCGGATCTACAGTCCGTCCTATTTACTGGAGCAGTTTGGATGCATAAGAACCTTATTGGATGGGAAGGATTGTTCCAGGTATTGGTAAAACTCTCAGGTGCTACCAAGTAAATGGACTTATTGTTTGACAATATAAATTGATTTTGACTACAAAATGCATGAAAATATAAATGAATGGTCTTAAAAAAATGTCATCTGACAAGTGACCATGGTATAAGTGGGTTTATGCCCTTCGAGGTGTCCATTATCAGATAATAAATGGACGACAGTGATGCCAGAAGAGGACGGTTGCCTCCGCCGCAATAGACACCTTGTCGGGCACTAACCCTAACTTAACATTTAGGACATTTACTGTTGATATTGTGTAAAATTAAACTTAGAGGTGTTCAAAATGTTGAACATTTTCTTTTTTCAAAGTGAAAGTCTGTGAGTCTTCTTACAGAAGAGTGGTGTATCATGCACAGATAGAGATTATTGTACTGTACATATACATAAACACACATGTCAACATCCATTTACTATCGAGACTGTGAAATGTTGTCATTTGTGCTGTGGTCAGAGTACACCTAAAGAAAAAAATTTCAATTCTGATATCCTGTTTTCCTTTATTAAACAGGTTAGTGTGGAATACTGAGCTACTAAGCAAATGTCAACAAGACATAAATAAATAATACATTCATCTTCAACGTGTCTGTTTATCTTTATGTATGCACCACCCACCGAGGAAAATTCCTTGTAAGTATTACTTACAATAAATCCTTTTCTGATTCTGATTCTGATTCTGGGTTATTTCATCAGCAAGTTTAACATATTCAGATTCTCTAAAGCCCAACACATAAGCAATCTTACAGTTGGAATGGGCTGTAAAAACTAACAAAAGAATACTGTAACACATCCAAGTCATGTAACATTCCTTTTTGTTCTCCACACAAAATAAGTACAGATCAAAACATTCATATTTTCTTCAGGAACACTTACCTTCAACGGCGCGAAAAGATACGCCTGGTTGGTTTATCTGTATGAATACCAAAGTTTGGTTGACAGATTTTGGGCAAATTGTTTGGGAGGAATCTTGAAAAAACTGTCAGTAGAAACACGCAGTGTCCTTATTACGCTCACAGTATACCGGATGGCTGGACATTTCTACTTACAATAACGCAACAATATTCTATGAGACATTAAGAGTGTTTCTGTCATTTTCCTGGCAGGTGATGATGTTTTAAAACCTGCAATCTTAAGCCTCACCCCTCTGCCTGCCAATTTCCCAACGCTAATTGGAAACTCACATTGATTTCTCATAAACATTGGCTCTGGAAACTGGAGGCTGGTTAGAGGCGAAAGAGGAGGTGAAAAAGATGACTTACAGTATAAGTATATATATATATATATATATACCAATATTACCAATAACTTAGAATTATTTTTTTAAAGAAGTTGTGGGAAAAGGTCAAGTGTCCGTAATAGCCTACACTGTAAAAAAAGTTATTTCACTGGAATTCACTGTATAATTTTACGGATTTTTTCCGTTTGTTCTACATTAAGTGTTAATGCCATAAAAATACAGAAAAATACTTTTATTTACAAAGAAACCCATTAAATTAAGGTTTTAGTCTGTAAATTGATATAATAAGATAATATAGTTGTTTAACAGGATAATTACATTGCTTAATGGTCTTGAAAGTTAAATTACACTGAATTTTATGTAAAAAGACACAAAAAAATGTTAATTTTATGTTAATAATTTTACGGTGTGTAAAATTGAGGCATCTTTCTGGTTTTTTACAGTTAAACCTTACATTTAATGTAAAGAAACGTTAAAAAGCAATCGTGAAAAAACGGTAAAAAGTCTTGCAGCAAAAGTTGCCAAACACTTACCGTCAAATGACAGTAAAAAACCTTATGTTATTCTACAAAGAATTTCTTTTTAAAATACAGATATCTACTGTACATTTTCTGTATTTTCACAGTCCAACTACTGTAGAATTAAAAAGAATTGTAATCAAAAAACATATTTAGAATGTTAAACAAATGTATAAATCTGTACAAACACTGAAAAATATTGCAAAATACCTTAAAATTACATAATTTAAATGAAAACTGCTGTTTTCATACGGTTTTCTTTGGTAAATTCACAAGATTATTCAATCCATCCACAAGAACTCCCTGTTAAAGTACAGATTTCTGGATGTAAAACACACAAAAATCATGTCAAATTAATGTAAAATGACCCTATTTGACAGCCCATTAATAGTATATTAAAAGCTTTAGGCATTTATTTTACATGATTATGCAATCAATTTACAGTAAATTCCTGTTTAATACTGGTTTTCTACTGTACAAAAAAACAACATGTGATAATAACTTGCAGAACCATCTTCAATATGTCTACAGGCTTTTCCCCGTAAATGTATAAGGGTTTACTTTATATAAACAATATTGTATAGTGTTAAAAAGAAACTATCTAATATACTGTACTTTAATCATTAATAAATCACGTTTACTTTATACAAACAATACTTTATAGTGATTAAAAGCAACTATTCAATATATCTACAGACTTATCCCATTAATGTACTGTATGTTTACTTTGTAAAAAACATTTGACAATATTTACAATTAACTATCCAATATATGCATCAGAGACTCTTCAGAGGGTAAATATTGGTATAATGTAGGGTCCATTTTAGGTTATTCAATGTGGTCTCATATATACTGTGTGTTAGTGTTTTAATCGCTGTCAAACATCATCATGTCCAGTATCTCTTAATGCAAGTCTACTAAATTCTAGCAATATTTAGCTTTGCAGTTATTTGAAGAGCTGTTAACAGATGTACTGAGACAGGTAGGACCAGCCATACCCATTTAATGCATTGAATGAGGCTGACATGGACCCTCACTGCATGGCCTCAACAACTCCACAGCAAAAACCCACAAGCAATTGTTCTCAATTATAGTTGGATCAATGTAATTATATTAGAAACTACACTACTGTAATATTTTCCAAGCATATTTATGGTAATACAAATAGTAAAACAACTTGGCAGCACACAAGCTTGAAAAGCTGTACTGCATCAAATCACCACTGGGGCCAATAAAGACAAAGATGCTGTATTTAGATCTGTCTTTGTAAAAATAAACATTCTTTCACCTAAATATTTGTGGAAACAAAGCCATAGCTTCAGTTATGGGAATGCATAAGAGACAAGAGTCAACCTAAACTACAAGCCTTAGATGTACATGATGTCTATTTTAGTCCAAGTCTGTGATATGCTCATCACTATATAATCATGTTTTGGTCTGGCGAATTGGTCATGGCCCAACATCTTTTTCCATTGACTGCTTACTTTGCTGATGTCGGCGGTGATGTCTTATACTGTGTCCACTCTGGCTTTTGATGTTTGTTCCTGTCTATGTCATGCAAACAGCTCAGAGCATGAGCTTCCCTCTTATGTGGGGTAGAATGAATATTCATGCATGTCCGGTACCTTAAATGCCTCACCAAGACCTCGGTGATCTGACCACCCCTGCCTCTGAAATTACACTACAATTTCCATTGTCTTGCAATGGTTACACAGGCATTGATGCACATATTGGGCAATGTGTGTTTCATTTAGGTGTAACATTAATAAGTTAAATGGATTGCCTGTGCCACAGCTGTGCTACACTTTTATAAGGGGTGGAAAATCAATATTAATGCACACCAGTACCTCGAATACAGTATGTACGTGCTTGCCTAACTTGCACACCACCTAACCTAACTTGTTCCGCTAGTTCCAACCCTCATACAGTTTAATTCAACCCTGCGTTGATAGGAAAGTGTGTCCCCTCCTATGAAAGTCATGCCAAACAGTATGGATATCTGCAACATTATGCTTATTTGAGAAATTATCTGTGATTTCATTTCAAAACTGAAGGAGTAGGCTTTTCATAAAAGTCTGTTAATCCACTTTAAAAACGTTGGAGTCTTCCAATACAAGCTCCAAACTGTTTTAGGCAAGGCTCAGTGAATGTCATGAAAATAAGCAATTCAGAAATTTGGGGAAGTTTTTACTGTTTTTCCCAATTCCCCACAGTCAGAAACTAATATGCATGCGGGACAGACCTCTTTTTTTATGTATTTGGTGTACTTCAAATAGAATATGTAGCATACATGTTCTTTTCCTTATGAAGTTAAAATTGTTGTTAAAACAATTTTCTCTTAATATTAAGACCCAAAGTGAGTCACAGTGTTCAACAAAATGCAAGGTCATTGTGCAGTCTACTGCTCCCTCAAATCATTTTGCCTCTCCCCAATTTCTACAGGTCAAAGGGAACAAATAGTTTTTCGTGGGCTGAGGTAATATACGGTGAATAAAGACAGGGAGGACACAGTATGAATAAAGCTTTATATTGGTGTGCTATATATATATATTTTTTAATTTAGGAATACATGCAATGTGTGAAAGACAGGGAAGGGATGCTAGGGCTCAACAGTTCAACCAAGGCTTCTAGCATCAACGTGAACATTGATAATCTGGGCGTGAAGCGATGTAAGACCTTAAAATGGTTGAAAAAACAGAAATGTAAACAGAAATTGTCTCTTTAGTCTATAGAGCTCAACAGTCCCACCCACATAAAATCGTAAGTGTCGATGGTAGACTTAAAACCAGCTTGCGTACATGACTAAGCGATTGTATATGCTCATATAGATGCCAAAAATCATGGGGCACTAACCTTGTTTACAGATAAATGTCTTTTATTCGCGATGTCTTGGATAAGTACTTCATTACCCACAATCCTGAACAATCCCACAATCCCACAGTGATGACTCTCATGGAACTCATGCTGGTGAGGAGGGGGGGTGTCTGTATCCGATCTCTGCTGCCTGCACGATCCGTCACGAGGATTTACGACACTGCACGAATCACGATCTGTTCCCACGCTTCTGACGTTAGCCTCTGCCGGGAAGCTAACGTTAGTTTAGCTAACAGCTAATTCGGCTAACCACTAGCTGACAGCTTGATTCAGTGTAAAATAACGTTAACTCAAACTTAACACTGGGTAAAGCCGTCTACAGCTGACGTAACAGCCGTTATATATGTTCACGGTTATTTTCAGGTTTTATTTTGAGGGTCTTTTAAAGTTATTACATGCTGTCTCAGCTAGCGGTTAGCTGAATTAGCTGTTAGATAAACTAACGTTAGCTTCCTTTGTTCAGTGGCGCGCGGTGGTTTATGGGATGAGTAGTTCCTTCGCTCTGAGATGACGATGTGTACACAGTCTTGTACCTTTGACTTTTTTGGGATTTTCTGTTCGTTTTTTTACTCAAAATGATATGTTGTATGCTTATGAGTCACGTCCCACCTGGCTAGCCTAAGGCATGGTCTAAAACTCTTTATATACGGATTTTCCCAGACGTCAATGGGAGAAATGAATGGGAAATTTACTTCCGGAACCCAAGGTCTCTCAGAGGAGGGGCGGGACTGTTGAGCTCTATGTGCTTCAGATATCAAGAAAGTGCGCACAGATTCAAATAATTGAATGTTGCCCAATCATTGGATGAATCATGCCGGGCAGAGACGATCTTGACCAATGATATTGGGGGGGGCTGTGCTAACGTCAAACTCATCTCGATGCAGAGACAGTGTGGATAATAACCAATGAAACGCAGTAGTCACTGGACTTTTCCAAGATGATTCACATTCAGCTTTCACTTAAGGTAAAGTAATACTTTTCTTTTTATTTACATGCAGTTTCCTCACGAGATATGTACTGGACACGAGTTAAGATAACACTTGCATACGTTTCACAATTTAAAAAATGTCAGCAGGGATAACGTTAGCATTTTCCGTTTATGTGCCTACATTGACTGTCCTTATGTAACTTTAGCCTTGAATGTGAACCATGCACCAATCATAATGTCAGCTAGCTAGCTAAATATATAACAGTTAACTAGCTAGCTACATTATATTTGTAAGTTGACTAACACTAACGTTATTTAGTAACCTCAACGTTCCATGTTTAACTTAAGTCCTATTTCCTCGTGCAAACACGGACCTGACAAAGACAGGTGGCAGTTAACTTAGTAACGTTAACTTGCTAAGTAACGTAAGGTTATAAGTAGACAGTTTAGCAGGTCAGCTTGATTAGCTGGGTACTAATACTGGTAATTGAGGAAACTTCAATAAGCTATCTCAGCTGACTAACTTTACGTTTGTTCTACTTTATGAACAGTGAACCACACGTTGTAATTATCAATTTACCCCTGCTTCATTTAAGATTTACAAGTGTAACAAGTTACAACATGACATGAAACGGAGCATCTGCTTTGTGGACCACAACATCTTAATTTGAACGTGATCTTTATTTTCACTCATGAGCCATTGTGTCCAACTTAACATTATCATTCTGTGTTTCCAGAGAGAATATTTCCATTCTCGCTTTCCACACAAAAATAAATGGACAGGGAATTGAACAAACTCAGAAATAAGATATAGGCTACCTGCTCTATTTATAAGTGTTTCTCCCTCCAGACAATTGCACTCAGTCTGTAATTAAATATGTATTTTTATTTTTTGTGTTTCATTTTTGCTGTAAATCTAAATAAATAAAAACCTGGTGGTCAATGCTGGGAAGCCTCCACAAATAAATCTATGTATAGTACTGTTACAGTAATTTTCAAATCTTTAAATTTTAAATTCTTTAATCCCTGTTTAGTCAAGATGGAAGAAAGGAGGATACCAAGATAAGAAGATCAAGGAGATAAAGAAAGCTAAAGTAAATAGATGTTCACCATACAGTATCACACGTTATCATCTGTACCTTACCACATCTTTCTCACCCATGTTATGGCTCTCATTCTGTGTTCAGTTTGACAAGGATCAACAGACCAGACAGCTCTCCCACAGCCAACCTGAGAACCTGCTTTACGGTCTGAATAGCCTGGGTGAAGTTGAAGACTCGTGCATCAGCTGGCTGAGAAAAGGATAGCCCAGAGCAAGCCAAGAGCCAGAAGACCAAGAGGGAGCCCAGCAGAGGCTAAGAAGGAGGCAGCAAAGGAGTTCACAAACCAACATACAGCTGAAGGAGGTACCGAATGACATCTGGGGTCCATTTAAGAAAGCAGGTTTAGTGAAAACTGAGTTTGCTAACCCTGAGATGAGGGTAATTCTGTGTTTTCCGTTTCAGAAAGAGAGGTAACTTAACCTCGGACTCTGTGAACCTAATCTGGTCGGGAGCAGGTTTTCTTCTTTCAGTCTCCTCCCTCTGACACAGCGCTCTTTCATTTCATCATTCATTTATCAGTCTTAATCAGGCGCATTTTAGCTCAGTTTGTGATCTGCATGAATAAAAAAAACAGGGTTGGTTTATAAACGTTTTTTTCTTGAACATGGCATTTCCTTTTGTCGACGATCCCGTTGATGAAGAAGCTGTATTACTTCGCAGGGAGTTAAACATACGTCTGGAGATGATATTGAAACCCTGATATTTTATTTTTTAGATAACCTTCTATTTGAGCGGTATCATTTTTCTTCCCAGTCAATCAGTTATGTAGCCTACCTAACCTTATCCGTCCTCATATCACTAACGTCACCCTTTGTGGACATGCTCTACATCCCAGCACATTCTTTGTGTCACACATAATTTTTTTGCAAACGGCAGTTTTCTTTACAACATTGGTGATGCGGAGCATATTAGTCAGAAGAGTGTAACTCACTCTGAAACATTTTTTAAATGTTTTTGTAGTGTTCCCTGGACACAAACCAGTAAGAACCATTAAAAAGATGTTCCACAGTATTGCAGGTGAATGATGTAAACCCTTTGAAATAAAAGATTATGAATTATAATTATGTTAATGATGGTGCTGCAGCCTCAGAATGGGATTAGTAGGCTTAGGACTTTTATAGATTATAGGTTCAATACCATTTCACCAGTAATATTATACTTGTGATTAAATATGATATACACTATATTGGAACTAACGCATTTACTCTAGCAGCAATTTTCTCCCACGCAAATTTTCTCTTTTGCAGCAGTCACTGTGTTGCTTTTTTAACTAAATACATGTTCAAACTCGCTGTATGTGTGCATGAGTATTTCCGCCCACCAGTTTGTTTGTGGTTGTTACCATGGTAAATCGTAGTATCATGGCTCCATTCATGCAGAGACAGTGGCAGTAGGGTTTTGGCGAGCTAACCACGACAGTGTTGTCGCCATCTCGCCCACAATCAACCTCTGCTGCTAAAACCAGTCAACCTGCAGTGATGTTTTGAAATGGAGACACACATATCGTACCTTTTCCTGGAAATCCTGGCCATTATTTTAAGGCATAAACCAACCATAGGGGTACACTCAGGGGTAACCCTGCTGCTAACATTGGCTATTACATTAGCCTAAAATGACCTAAAATTATAGCCATACATATATATCACAGTAACACCTCAAAATTAAAGACCGACAAACAGATCCAACTAAAATCACGTTTTATTGAGTCAGCAGTTATATACAAACAATAAGGAAAGCTTCAATACTTAAGGTTGTTGCAGTAGCGGACCAGCTCACCAATCTGGCTTTCTGTCCCTGGTATGCGCACGCACCCTGTAATGTTTGTAAACAGGAAACCTGTGTATATGTCTCGGGCTTATTGTGAAAGGTAAAAACCAAGGGGGTAAGCTTCTCCTCGGACCGCGAACCTCATATGGCGCCATTTTGATGCTAATAAGCCATCACCTCCCGTTAGCACTGCCATTCATTTTGGCGCCACTTTGACAGCGAATAACTTTACATCTGAAGCGTTTAAAGACTCTATTTGTCCATTGTTTATTTCTAAAGAAACACGACAATGTATAAAAGGATCCATTACCGTGTACCTCACGTTATGGCTCTGTAGCAGACGTTTTTGTAAAAATAGGCTAACGATTGTGTCATAACCACGCGATTTACTGTCACATAGTAGAGGAATTACCGTATAGTACAGGAGAAGCGCGCAGGCAGTTTCGTCTCACATTAGCTGTTTAAGTGTAATTACTAATGTTAACTAGCATTTTAGTTAGCAATAATTAGCCTGTGCCTATGTTATCTCCTTACATATACCTACGCTCTCCATCTCTGCAATATTCAGAATGATTGAGATTTCTCTTGGCACAGCTACCAGAAGACTTACAACTTTCAGACAGGTTGCTCACGGCACATTTACGTCATCTCTCTCAGTTGGAGGCTGCGCAGTAACGCTCAGCCATCACCGGAAAAGTGCTTCTAATAGCCTTCACTGGTCTCCGTCCAGAGCAACGGGATCTGTTGGTCCATTCTTATCTACTGTCTATGGTAAAAATGGAAATAATGTTTCTGGCATGTGCTGCCTTTGTAAAGGTTGAAAGGAGTAATAAAGTTTGCTGACATACAGTCTGTAGTTCGGACAGCAGCCTCCGTGTTGTTGTTTGGTGAGCCTCATAAGTAAACACTACTTGTGACAAAAACAACAGTCGAAAAAATATATTGACATGCGAAATAATCGCATGGAAAAAACGTCCCTGGTGTGTAACGGCCTTTAATCTCACCTCTGATATTTTTGATTAAGAGCTACTCTCCCGCAAAGCCACAAACCATAAATAAGTAAGACTGAAACTATGATGTCATCAGGTTACTAAGCTGCTTCATAGACAATGAATGTGAAACTAATTTTGTAGAATCATACCTGCAAACTAGTCACTCTTCAGCGAAAATCGGCGTTTTGAATGGGAAAATGTCATCCACGTGAATTGTGTAGATCCGAAGAGTTTTTATTTTGTGGAGGGTCCGAGACCCGGTGCTAATACGGCACCGGTCCCTTAACGACCGTTATCTACCGGACTGAATTGCAATGCGGATTTCGGTGCCACTGAAATGCCTGCGCTTCTCTCTGATGCTCGGAAAACGGACGTTAGAGGCAACCTAAACATTGCCGCATGTCACGAAAGTAAACACTGCACTTGACAGCAGGTAACGTTAGCCTACCGTTAGCTAGTAAACACTACACTTGACAGCAGGTAATGTTAGCCTACCGTTAGCTAGTTAATACTACACTTGGCAGCAGGTAACGTTAACCTACCGTTGACTAGCAGCTGGTGTAAACATGTTTAAAATGCTGACAGCTAAGCAGTGTAAAAGTGTGTCTGTATTTCACTGGAGAGGAACATATGACAGATGTTGCGTTCATTTGAAATTCGCCTCGCCAGCCTCGTGCTGCATTCAAAGTATATATATATATATGTATGTCTATATATATATATATATGTATGTCTATATATATATATATATATATATATATATAAAATTGTTGTTTTCCCTGTATTTTCTTCTCCTTTTTCAGCCCTTCTGAGTTTGCAGGTATGAGAATATAAAAAAACCCAAATGAGGTTAGCGTTTCATTTCTGAAACACCTACCCGTTACCTCCTAACATCCCCCTGGGTGTTCTCAGTGTCATCTATAAAATCGATCTCAATTCATTGTTTTTGGAAAAGCTCCAGACATCATATCAAATGATATTCACAAATTTGAGTTTTTGGTTTTCGGAGAGAGTTTTTCATGTTCACTGACATTTTGAACACACATGTATGAATTCCCAAATTGCCCATAGTTCCCCTTTTGCTATAATGCAATGTACCAGACAATTTTTGCTCCCATAAGTTTATTCATATGTGAACTTTAAGGATAGCACTGTTTAAATAGTACATTTCTTTGTAAAACAAGCAGTAAATGGTCATTGTATGATACTTTCTGGTTATGATACATCTTAAAATATCATATAGGGATCTGCAGTGAATGGATTGGACAATGCTGTAAAATGTCAGCAGAAAAATGTATATATTTATTGCGTGTAAAAGTAGTTGATGCAAATACACTTTTACATAGCCCTTTTGGTTTTTGTACATCCAAAACCCCATTTACTAATGAGGAAGTTGTGAACATATATAGGATAGTAATAGTAATTACTGTCAAATAATGGTTATGAAGTAAATCCCATGCACTTATAAGAAAAGTCTGTAGATATATTGGTGTTGCTTGTTATTACTGTCAAATAAAGTTTATATAAAATAAACATGTATGTGCATATAATGGAGAGTTGCTTGTTATTACTGTCAACATTTTTTTATATAAAGTAAACCCCCTACTTCAATGAGGAAAAGTCTGTGGATATACCAGATAGTTGCTTTTAAATTACTATAAAACAATGTTTATATAAAGTAACCTCATATATTAATAGTAAAGGTATGTAGATATATTGGAGAGTTGCTTTTAAATTACTATAAAACAATGTTTATATAAAGTAAACTCATATATTAATAGTAAAAGTATGTATATATTGGATAGTTGCTTATAATTACTATAAAGAACAGTTTATATAAAGTAAAACCCCATACAATAATGAGGTACAGTCTGTAGATATATTGGATAGTTGCTTGTTATTACTGTCAAATAATGTTTATATAAATGAACACCTATACAATAATGGTAAAACTATGTGTATATATTGGATATTTGCTTTTTATAACTAAAAAAATTATGTTTATATAAAGTAAACCTCATATATTAATGGTAAACGTATGTAAATATATTGGAGAGTTGTCTTTTATAACTATAAATGAATGTTTATTTAAAGTAAACAACGTACATTAATGGTAAAGGTATGTAGATATATTGGAGAGTTGCCTTTTATAACTAAATGAATGTCTATTAAAAGTAAACAACATACATTAATGGTTAAAGTATGTAGATATATTGGAGAGTTGCTTGTAAATGCTCTCAAATATTGTTTATATAAAGTACTGACTATTATTACAATGTTTCTGGAAGGTATTATCCCATTATCTTCTCTTTTTTGTACAGTAAAAAAACGGTATTAAACAGGAATTTACCGTAAATAGATTGGATAATCATAAAATAAACGCCTAAAGGAGGGTATTTGAAAGTCATTTGACATGATTTTTGTGTTTTACATCCAGAAATCTGTACTTTAACAGGGAATTCTTGTGGATGGATTGGATAATCTTGTGAATTTACCAAAGAAAACCGTATGAAAACAGCAGTTTTCATTTAAATTATGTAATTTTAAGGTATTTTGCAATATTTCTTAGTTTTGATAAAGATTTATACATTTGTTTAACATTCTAGAAATGTTTTATAACAAGAACTTGTTTTAATTCTACAATATTTAGACTGTAAAAATAAAGAAAATATTCACAGGAAATTTCTGTATTTAAAAAAAGAATTTTCCTGTAAAATAATGTAAATAATGTAAGGTCATTTGACGGTAAGTGTTTGGCAACTGTTCTGCCAGACGTTTTTTTTAAGATTTGTTTTTACAGTGTACAGTGAGTCCTCGTAGCCCTATAAGGGTAAAGACTTGTTTGATCTACTTACCAGTTACCGTTACAAGTTTTAGCAAACTTGGAAAGTATACTGACCGCTTAACTAGTAACAACCAAGTCTAGACGCATTAAAATAGCAGGTCCCCAGCTGATTTCAGAGTAGTTTAGCCTTTACATTCTACTAAAATCATATATACTACCACAAAATCCAGTGACTAGTATGTTTCTTTTACACTACAAACAAACTACACTATAGTTTGTTTGGAACAGTACCAAGATGTTATGAAATGGTCTTGATGCAGTTGTTTGGTCTGCTAACAGCTTTCACACTGGCTCAAAGGAATTGCAACTAGAGGGACAAATGCAATGCAATAATTAGTTTGAACCGCATCAAACAGGTCAGCTGTGAAAGCACATTTAATTAAGATCAATAAGGCAGCCACAAGCCACAAACCCCCTCTTCACAAACAACCCAACTTGGTGGTTTTAACTTGGTGGTTTTGGTGTTTCTTGGATGCTTCCCCGGAGTCCTTATTTACAGATGACACTGTTGCAATGAATTATGGGCTATTCACTGTGAACAGTCTACAGGGTTACACGCTTGCTAAAAATCCTTGGCGAAGTCTCCAGAAGTTCATGCCAGAGCCCTTAAGCACTTGCTGATACTGCAGTGAGACAGTCTTAAGCCCTTGTGGACTCCGCTGCTGTCAGTCCACACACTGTTAGCAAATCACAGAGCTTTTTAATTTTTCCTCCTCACCTTCCACCATCACTACATCCCCCTCTACTACCGTGGTGTCCCATTGGAAGAGGCAATGGAAGAAAAGGAGTGGAGAAGAGGAGCGGTGAGGGATTTTAGGGGCTATTTGGGACAGTTGGGATGGTCCAGATGTTTGCTATTGACAATGCGGCACGATCACAACTGGACAAATGATATAACTACATTATCTTTCACTCATATGTCTTCAAGTTTTCCGTTGCTTAAAGTGTTTAGTTTTTATTCAAATTACATTTACATTTTTTTTCCCAAGAATGCATTGTGTGTAACCATAAGGATTTCATTTAAACGATTCTTACTCATTTTTAAGACTCTTACCCCCTGTTTTAAAGATAAGGTCATTTTGCACCAGAATCTACTTCATGTTTGACACTATAGTCTTTAAAAATCCAAACAACCTAACTTCCAGGTATGCGCGCTGAGGGAACATAGGGCCTAATTCTGATGGGGGGGGGATTTAATAGACATGAGGTAACATAGGGCCTAATTTAGGGGGAAATCCTTGAGGTAGGGCTAGGGCATGGGTCTTCTTCGTTGCGCTTCATAGCAATCAATTACAAGGCGGATTTAACTATGTAACTATATAACTGTTATTGAGACTTCATATGCTATAGTAAATTTCCCCTACAAATTACTAAGATACAAAATTGGAACCAAGAAAGAGGGAGTAGTAGAGGAAAAAATAGGTAAAAGAGGGGAGGCGGGAACTCTTTCCCGGGGTGTCTGTGTTTTACTGAGGTGAAACATGCTGTTGTTTGGAATTGTAATTTTCCCCGTGGAGAAAAATGATTTATGTCTCAATTTGCATTTGCACCATCTGAGGGCCTCCTGCTGGTTCATCCAATTTTAGTGTGTGAATTAGTCTTTGGGTCTTTGTGTATGCACATCATGCTAGCACTTGCATGTGTGAGTGAGTGTGTGATGTGGTTGTCTGTCAGTCTGCGCATGTGCATGCAAGTCACTCCTTTACCTCAGTGTGTGTGTGTGTGTGTGTGTGTGTGTGTGTGTGTGTGTGTGTGTGATTAGTGTGACCTGCATTGCTGTCACGCAATTGCTTTGTCTGCGTGTGTGTGTGTGTGTGTGTGTGTGTGTGTGTGTGCATGTGTGTGTGTGTGTGTGTGTGTGTGTGTGTGTGTGTGTGTCTGTGTGTGTGTGAGAGAGAGAGACCTTAATACAAGCTGATCAGTTTGGTCGCCAGGGAGTCTGGACATCTGCCAGAGAGAAAGACAGAGGGAAGGAGGGAGGGAGAAATACTGAGTGATGTTGGGAGAAAGATTGAAAGAGAGCAATAGAGATACTACAAGAGAAAAAGGGAGCTAGAGAAAGAGGTAGAAAGGAGCGTAGCTGGGGTAAAAAGCGAGGGACGTAGAGACAGAGAGTATTCCATCTAGACAGACAGACTAAAGCTTCATACTTGGTCGTCCTTAGCCGCTGACTGTCAGACAAAATGAATCCCTCCTCTCCTCTGCTTCCCTCTCCAGCTCCCAATCTCATTCTCTTCCTCCATCCTTCTTGTTGTGAATAATTTTACATTCCACATTCCTTTCTGTGAGAAGTCGGAAGAAAGCCGTTTTATTTGTATCCTAAATTGCAACACTGTTTTCCTATCTATCCCATCCTATTTCCTATCACTAAACCTTTAGAACATTGTGAACTGAACCCTGCTTCGTGTCACTTTGTTCTCCGAGCTCGCCACTGCTTGTAGATGATAGGATTCGAACCACAAAACAAACGCGACCGGATTGTTTCACAACACTTCTTATTATTGTGTTTTCCTTCTCTTCCTCTGTGTCTTTACTTGCTTCCCCTCTCATTTGTTCCCACAAGAGATTTGCAGGTTATTTAGGCCCAAAAATGGCAGACGAAGGCGGACGTGTGGCGACGGTGTGGGACACACCGCACAAACTAGGGCGACGGTCGCTCCCCGTCGGTCCAAGTTGGGCCGACGGTGAGCAACGGTCGCCTTGGTGTGTCAGTGCCTGTACACACCATTACCAACATTAATAGAACATACACATGAATAAAAACAATCAAAGCATCTAATGATGGAGTTAAACTATTTTATTGACAGCTGGAATAGAACAACAATACACCAAATTGTGCATTTACTCAACAATATAACAGTTAGCCAAAGAATCTGCAAATGACAGTGCGGTGAATAAAACTATAGTTACACCACTTTGCCACTCTTCTGATAACATTCAGGTCCTCAAGGCAGTAATACACGAGCAACAAATGGAAAGCAACGCAGATGGGCAATGGCTGCTCAATGCTTTGCTAACATTAGCTGATGCTATCATTTGGTGACGCAAATCTAAAGATGGGATGAAAAGTACTGAAAACTTTAAGAAATTACAATATACTTGTAAATGGTAGTTTGAGATCCTTAAATGAGGTGATCAAGTCAGTCAGTCGTCGCTCCAATGAAGCTATACCCAAAGACTGAAGAGATTAATGTGTTTAACCAGAGGGAAATAAAACACAGTAAACCTTTTCTGGATGCATTCTTATCACTGAGGAAAATTGATTTTCCATCAGCATTGCTTCCAAAAGTTGCCCATATCACATGTTCCTGACAGCATGAGAAGGCCTGTAAAACTATCTCATCTAGCATCCCAAAACCAAAACATCACCTTCTTATATTTTAGGGGCCTTCGGATGGTTTAGGGATGAGAATTTAAGGCTGTGAATGCTGTTTTTTTAAAATGACTTTGTATCATTAACTGGCATGACAGAAATAAAAGGAGGATTTATTTAGAAGATTTTGGATTGGAGCCCAAATGAATTGACACCAATAATGCATGACCAACAATGTGTGACTGAAATGTGAACTCATAGGTGAGAGGTGGCACTTTGACCCACAGGGATTACCCAACCTAAAAATGTTTTCACACGTGGTAATGTGGGACGCTTTGAATGAGAGGATCTACCAGATGGCATGTAGAGGGACATTTTTATGAGGTTTGGGTTAACGAAGGCCTCTTAGGGAAACATTTTAGGAACTGCTGCCTCTGCAGCACAACAGACTGGAGGAGATGTATTGCTTTTGGGATCCACCACCACCGTTTCGTAACAGCCGCAGAGGAGCTGCATCTACCCTTTCATCCTCCCACTCCTCCATCTCTTCACCCCGGAGAGAACGTGATATGATATGTGTCTAGATATGTACACACTGTCACTCTAAAAGAAAAGGACACAAATAGTGCTCTCGTAATTTCTAATCAGTAAAACCCAATTACTTGAAAAGGAAAGAGATATGGACGAATTATAAATGGAATTCTACCCAGATATACTTCTTAGGTTGATGTTCTGCAAAAACAGACAGGAACTTCCCTGCCTTGCCTGCACACTCTTTGTGCGAATAATCAGGGTTAACAAATATGCCATCCCTGAACTCAACACAACTTTAAAAGGTAAACTTTTCTGCCATTTTGCATCAAGGTTGGCTCAGATTGCACCAACAATGACCACACATATATGCGCACAAACATGTAGTTGTATTGCAGTAAGGACAGTAATTTAAATCATACACATTAACTAAATTACTGGAGGTGCAACAGGACGCAAACTGTTGTGAAGTTTACCTCAAAACAACATCCTGGCACCGGCTACCATGAGTCAAAAGTCGCCCAATGTTGAGAAAACTTTATGCAATTTATGCAAATGTCGCAAAAGTGACAACCTGAAGAGGAGCAAATGTGCTTCTGGTTCATGATTCCATCGAGAACCAGAGGCACTGTTGTTGTCTAATAACTTCAATCTAAATGAAGTAAAAGGTTACAATCACCTTTTCACCTGCAATAAGCTACCGGGGCTTTAATAACAAAAACGATGCATTGCTCCGGGAATAAACTACTCAGTTGTGCACTGGTTTAATGGCAGTTAAAAAAAGCTCTCGTTATTCAGAATTTGAGCCTTTTGGGTCAAATTAAATTTTAAAATCTCTAAAAGCTGCATCAGTAACTTATGTTCATGCCTTTCTCGTGTGCACAGAGGCAACAAGAAGTCAGCCAGCTCGGCTTTACTGGCCCAAACCTGTGGAAACCCAAGGAAGCCTGGAAATCAAAGGGTTTTGATTGCCTTAACATATCTTCTGTTGTCCTTAAAAATGAATGTTTAAATGTTCATTGACAGTGAGGAAAAATACTTTTGGAACCAATGGTACACCTGCTTCAAACCATGTAAATGCCACTGTTTTTTTTGTTTTTGTTTTTGAAATCAGACAACTTACAATAGTTACAATATTGTGCACATGTAAATATAGCCAGAGGGTTGGAATGCAAACACTCAAAGTTACAGATGTTTCCATATCAAGAAAAAGACTATCCATCATTGAATTGCATTGTCAGAGACGACATGTTACCTTTGTTTTGCATCTAAAAGTTGAACAGCTGAACAAGCATTTAGCTCAATATACTGTATGAAACACAACTGTCCCTATAGCGCTTTCTCTATATATATTGGGCAATGGCCCCTTATGGTGCCAGATGATATAGTAGTACTAATGGATAATGGTCTGGTTTTGCAGAATGTCAACCTAAACGTTAGAGTGGAAAAGTACCTCATCTGGACTCTAGTACAATTCTTAGAGATGGTGCAGATGGCTAGATTAAGAATGTTCTTTTGTTGTTTTCATTTGACTCTACTCAATTAAAAAGTCCCATTATGTGCATTGAAAGCTCAATAAAGAAACAACAGTGTACTTTTTCTAAGTTTAGAAAATAGGTCTTGTTAAGAAACAGGTCAGAATGTTTGAGTATCTACTCTGCAAAAATGTTTTTTTTTGTTGTTGCTCAGTTTGTTGAATTAAGCCCACACCAAGGAGTGGGGAGAATACACAAATAGTCAGTTGAAATATCAGTATATCAGAAATTCATTAGGAACATACGTAAAGGTAATCATTCCTATACAGTGGATGACACTTAAATTACTTTCGGTGATGGGTTAAAATGGTGACACTGTAAAACTTTTTTTGCGTCGTTTTGATTTACTTTGTGACAATTCTCAGTCCTTAGCCCTGACAAAATGTACATCGGTGTGTTTAAGGCCTCTACTTACATTACAATTGATAGTAGTACATAATTAACATCCATGTGGCAGACACAATCAAAATATAGGTGAATGCAAAACGTACATTTTTGGTGCTGAATATGTCAACTATACCATCTATTAGCTCAGTCGTTGGCCTCCAAAGTTACAAAAATGTCACAAACAGTTTTAGACGGGGGAACAAGAAGCTTTTGATGAGAAAAATTACACAATCAATTTTTAATAAACAAGCATTAATCACTCTTAATCCTGCTGGCAATGCGGGCATATATTTTGTTTCTCTCCCAAACAATTGGAGAAGAACATTTTCTTGCAAGGGTCAGCTGTAGCCATCATAGAAGACCCATCATTCACCGTATGCATGCCATAACACTGTTGCCATGCTGCTCCACCCTTGAGAGGAATGTTTTTTTTAGCTTTCAAAAGCTACAATGAACAATGAGCTCTTTGTAAACCGTGTTTAATGCTTTATAACATATCTGTTCACTTGTGTTTTACAGGCAGCAGCTGCAGGCTAGATGTAGACAGATGGGGAACTTCTATGATGGTTACCGCTAAAACTTTACATTCCTAACTCTCTTTGTGATCTATCTCCACTAAATCTAAATCATTATCATGCAATATTACTTATGTTTCAGCCACAGAGCTCTTTCTTCTTGGACGCAAAGTAATTTCTTTAGACCAGAATGTAGCTACTCTGCTTGTTTCGTTTCGAATGTTATCACTTGATTGAATGAATTGTTATCAGTGGTTATCAGCCTCATAGATATAGGTTAGAAGGGGCCTGCTACACCTACTGGTAGGTGTAGAAGGCCGTTTTTATCTGTTCACATGGTCGCCATTTTGAACATGTGGATAACGTTATAAATTGAAACAAAACTACTTGGTTAGGTTTAGGAAAACATGGTTTGGGCTCATTTATGCTCAACGTTAGATACGTATACGAATACGGACGGAGCCTTCCGTCCATACTCGGCGTTCATTTCTTCTGTATTTGTATTTGTAAATTAGTCTTTAATATAAGTATGTTTGTAACGTAACACAAACAGCGGTCTCCTGGGGGAGTGAGCATGTACGCATCCGACCCGCCGCGCCCACATCACGAAATGAAAGTCTTGCTTTTGTTTGACCCATCCATCCACGCAGACATCCTCCCTACTACATCACTCCCTACATAGTCTATATCCACAACGTTCCACTTCCGGGATTGCTACGATGCTGCTGGAAATGCTGCCGGATCACGTGCTTTTCAACCGGATGTCCAATACCTTCTGCTTTCTTTGCGTTGGAAAGTTAAACTCCGGATTTGTGGATTTCTGAGGACTATGGTTAATTGCTCCTCAGATCTCTGCAGGGTATATCCAGACAGCTAGCTAGACTATCTGTCCAATCTGAGTTTTCTGTTGCACGACTAAAACAACTTTTAAACGTACACTTTCCACCAAAACAAGTTCCTTCTTCAGGCTATTTTGCCGCAGCACCGTGGCTCCGTAGCGCCGCCCAAGACGATTGTGATTGGTTTAAAGAAATGCCAACAAGCCAGAGCACGTTTTTCTCATATCCCCGAGGAAGGTCTGGCAATGCGAGACTACTCCCTACATAATAACGGCCTACTAAGCAAACTAGGAGGTAGAACAAGGCCATACCTATCTGTGGTACTGATAACAACTGATAACGCCCATTCAGTCAGCTAACATTTGAAGCGGGTGATGGGTTGCTGAAATCTAAGTGTAAACTTTCTCTTTCACCCGTCCTTAATTGGGAATCAGCCCTCAATATACGTTTACATTTTGGCACAAAGGAACACTGACAAAAACACATTCCTTGGGTCACAGTAAGAGGAGTTAATTGATTTGAAATATATTCATAACATATTTATCAACTTTTCTAATATCACCTCATTTTTTTAAAACATTTTTATAACCTTTTTGTTCTACCAGGCAGTCATTGTTATCATTACATCAAAATCCATAAGACTCAATGTCATTTTAGGCTGTGAAAAATGATCCCGCATTTTTCAAATCAGAAACTTTTAATGTAACATGGGGTATTAGATTTTAGCTCCTTTTGAATTTGACATAGTTTCCTTAGAGACCACATGACAATCTACCTGGAGTAAGTTAAAAAAAACTAAAACATGAATGTGCTGGGTTTAAATGACATGAAATGTAATCTTAACAACTGATTTTTGGTTCCTGCATTCAGATTTTTCAAGCTATTGTCAATGGGTTTGTCAATCCAAAATCCTGCATGCTTAAAGTTTTCTCTTGGACAACAGGACATTATGACTTGAGCAGTAACACGTTATGGAATGTTTCAAAATTCCTGATATATACAAGACATATGCCCCAAGATTACCTAAATTGTCTTGTTGAACATTATACTTGATGAATCTGACTGCAGGGTAAACCACTGGCTACGCTTGCCATTTTCCACAGTTTGCACTGTGCAACTTAAAAACTGCAATGACTGGATGTTTTTTGATTATTGCTTTACAGAAAGTAGCTGATTTGTTTTTAAATAAATACAATATTAATATCCCTGCAACACTGCTACTGGCAAAAAGACAGGCCACTTTTGCAAACTTTTTTCAGATTAAAATTACTCCAGATTGTATGGTTTATTTGAAATATTAGTGGATTAGTATAAGAGAAATTTGATTTTGTTCTGAAATCTTGCTTCAAAGTTAAAAAAACAAAATGTTTTTTGTCTCTTACTACGGATCACATTTGTTGTCTGTGAAAGGAAAAAGCCCCAAATAAACTTTTAATCTGAATTCAATTGCTACATATGTTTGTATCAACCCAACATACTCTGCCTTCAGTGTAGCGTACAGCTCATGCTTAGTCTTATAAAGTAGTCTGCTAATTAATTTTTAATCAGTCATGCGGATGCTACCAGCTAATGCTACAATCTTACGGTAACTAGCAAGGATATCCCTTCACTCCCTCAGAGACTTAACATTAATCAACTAAGTTATTATAGATTCACTTTGGCTCACTTCAAAAGACACTAACAACCATACTATTTACACATAAAAAAAAGACATTAAGAATCACAAAGTGCCCAAATTAAATACATGTTCTTTTGTTATTTAATAAACTTTAAATTTCTCTGCAGAGTTCACCTCATGCTCCCTTTAAATTCACCCTATTTTTGTGTCCCTTCTTGAAATCTGTAAAACCTGACGTTAGTGCAGACAGATCCTTTGTTTGGATGATGCAAAGTACATTTCATGCTTCCTTCCTCTCTCTTTCCTTTTCCTCCCTCTCTTCCTCTCTCCATACTGAGTTATAGCATGGCTAATCACCAGGTGCCTTGGCTGTCTGCGGATTAGGGCTGTAATTTAGAATAAAAGGGACGCTCCTCTGCACAGCCTGAATACTGCTGTCAGATGTTGTGAGCGCTTGTTTCTGTTCCTCCCTCACAATAGCACATGCCGCAAGGTAATTGAAGAAGAGAAGACACTTGCTGGTAAAAATTGGCACAATAGAAACTGTTATTAGACAACTGTTAGCCAAAGCTTTTTTTTTTTTTTTTAAAAGAGATAAGGAATCTTAAAAATCTACTTCTAGACTATACGCTAAAGAGCATTCCGAACTACAATTAAAATGGGATATACAGCAACGTTCTCAGCCCTATACTGTCAGCCAGGCTACCTCTATGCTTTTGGAAACATCTGTCTTTGTTGTATTAGCATCATGTGCCAGTGCTACAGCACAGGTGCAATACCTCCTCCTGCACTTGATGTGACCTGCACTACCAGGTGGATGTGAAACTTTAGAACAATACAGAACAGAATTGAACCAAATGATGAAAAAACATTCCTTATTTCAGACCCCATTCACACCTGGCTGTTTCGTGCTAGTTGTATCTAGATTGTATCCTGATAAGGTTTAACCACATTGCATTTGGACGTGATAGGTTCATGCATCCATTATTAGCCGCTGTGAATTCTAATCGTGATCTAATGCAATATATTGCATGCATAACATCATAGACTGTAAAAATAATGGACGAAGCTTCTGGGCCTGAAAAGTGAAGCCAATGTGGAAGAGCCTTAAACCTGCATTCTATCTAATTTCCAGCAGGGGGCGACTCCACTAGCTTCAAAAAGAAGTCTGTTTCTATAGAAGTCTTTGGGAAAATGACCCTACTCCTCACTTTATTTATTACCTTAGTAAACATTTTCATAATGACTTTATGGTCGCAATCGCTAGTTTCAAGTCTTCTTCAATACAGCATGATGTTGATTTTGTAAATTATGGTCCCATTTATTTTAAAACAGACGATAAAACAGGGGATGATTTAGGGGCGGGGACCTGTCAATCAGGACAGAGGCTTAGCAATGCTAACCATGGGCCTATTTAAACAGCCATGAACTTGTTTTTGGGTGTTGTCCATGTTTTACGTCTTAAACTTTGACCCTCTCACTGTGTGTTTAAGTTAAAGCTAAAAATGTCATGTTGAGCGATCTGCCAAGCTAGCTAGCAACTGCTGTTAGCTGGTAACTTGAGGGAAAGTTTGTTTCTGTACTGCCGTACATGCAGATGTACTGGATGACTCGCTTCAGAAGGGTTAGCGTGTAGCTTAGCGCAGCGCCATTGAAACCCTAAACAATACTGGCTTGGTTGCGTCCTCATCTACAGCTCCACCCTCTCGTCAAAAATCATCACATCTAGTTGCAAAAAAACAAGATGGCGAAGCCCGTATCGCCAAACTTAACGCTTCATAACGGCAGTCCACAAACAGTGGGTGACATCACGGATGCTATGTCCACTACTTTTACACTCTATGCATAACATCCAATTTAGTTTGGTGTGACACCAGATATCTGGATCTGCCGTTTTTTCCACTTTGGGATGCATCTTCAGTGGCAACGAATGTTATGCACCAAGATGGGTTGTGGTTGACACACAAATACTTTTACACTTTAATCCCATCTGGCTAAAATATAATTACCTCCCGAAGTCAGGCAATCAGATTTAAATTCAATCAATTTGCACTTGCTCGCATAAGCCGGAAACAATTTGAACCCAATCAATTTGCTACAGATTTATGAAACAACCGGGTAAAATGGGGTCTAACATCACTTTGTCTAAGAACCCACATAGCTGCATGTTTTCCTTCCTACCAAACACAACATTGGCTGATTAATCTGATAATCCCCTTCCACAAGAGATGACAAAAATCAGCTAATGTCGCGATTGATTGTAATGAAAATGTGCAGGCCCTTGGGTCATACTGGAGCATGGTCTTTGGGAACTCAGTACCTGCTAGTTCTTATTTTAAACCATAAATAATCCACTCAGGAACCAATTAACCTGGTAGTAACTGGTAGGATAGAAACCCAGCAGCACTATGGATCCCCAAGATCAGGTAGAAATCTAGATCCTTCCAGGAGATGAAAGGGACTTTCATTAATGCCTCCACTCACAGTCACATAATACCAAATGAACTGAACATTGAAGGGCCAAATGTGTGACACAAAAACCAAAAACAGCTCGAGTCAAAGTGTTTGAAACCAAGATGTCTTGTTTGGTTACAACAAATAGGATATACATAGCTATATAGCTATATATATATCATTATTTTTTTTAAAGTCATCTGTACTCCTGCTGTGCACAGATCCATTCACCTACAATCTACTGTCCTCATGCTCCTGCAAAATGGGAGGCTGGTGTCTCAAACAGTCTGAGGGCAGTCTCACTTTCTCTCCAGACTTGTGGATGGACAGATAACACTCAGGAGCTGTCCAGCCCCTTAATGAGGACGCAGAAAGACAACAGGGAGTCCTGGGAATGAGAATCGAATGTAGGCTGTGAAGGTGCGTAGTGGAAGCAAAAGCTGAGCCTGCAGTGTGTTGTGGTCCCAATAGGATCTGATCAATGTCGGCAGCCGAGCCCTCCTTTGAAGTATCATCCTTAAGTAGGTTTTTGTTTTCTCCTCAAAGAAATCTGAAGAGAGCAACATTTTCCTGTGAGTCTGAGGGGCGGTCGGTTGCAACAACAAAATAAATGTGCTTCCCGTGAGTCTTGGGAAACAGTTTGATACAATATCAAAAGAACTAAAGTACAGTATTTCCAATGAGTGCCAAAATGACCTACTAGTTAGTAAAGTCATTTCCCAAATCAGGTGAGTGGTTCAGTCCCAAGTGTGGTTAGACCTGTCGAAGTGCCCTTAAGTAAGATACTGAACACCTACCTGCTCCAGGGGCAGTACCACCTGGGTGACCCAGGCACTGGGCTACAGGCTATATAAAAATGTGTCTTAGGATTTGGTTGAGACAGCAATGGCATCTGAGTCGCAACAACAGAACTATATATTTTTCTCGAGTCTTAGGATCGCTCACAACAGGGCCCAATGGTGCTCTCCAGGGACATCTGGGAGGAGTGGCGGATGAGTGGCGCCATCGTTGGGTCCACCATGGAGGAGGTAGGGAAGAGCTTGTACCAGCCAATCACCATTGTGCTGAGGTCCAACTCCTCCAACAGGATTCGAGCTACGCCCATGAAGCATTTGCGGTCCATCCGTCCATAGTTTCCCCAAACGATCACCTGTGGAAGAGGGTGGCAAGGTATAAATTAGGAGGAAGAAAGTATATGAAAGTATATACATATAATGAGAAAGTGTGCTTTCTTCAAAATTGATTCATGTTATTTAACTACTTTCATTTTGTTATTTTCTGTAGTGTCTTATGTGTCATATTTGTATTTTTTTCTATGCAAAAAGGGAACTGGCTCGTATGCATAACTCATGCATATCATGTAAATGTTAATTGCATGTCCCTGCAAAATTTGATAATCTAAGTGGAAAAAAGTGAGCTTTCTTTCAGCTTTATTTTAAACCTGTCTTTACACTAAGAAAATAGACTTCAAAATCCACAGCTTTTACACCAAGTGTGCTACAAAAATAATCATTGACATGATTGAAAAAAGTGAATAGATCGGGCGCTAAAACGGAGCATTTCAGACACAATGTAACTACAGGTATATTCAGAAAAATAATGTGTTTTTTGAACATTAGAACATGTTCTAGTAGAAGCCCCAAAATACGACATGATCTTGAAAATGAGCACAATATGGAACTTTAAGTTTTCTTTTCCCTTTTTACTTTACTGCCACCAGAATTAATTCAAAAAAGTATAATGATGATTGAACTGATGAACTGCAATACATATATTTTATATATAATTATATATTTCAATGTAAGTGACAACAAAAGCCTACTGTACGTGGTCTGGGAAACATGCAGTTTTATCTGACAGTGGAAAAATGTAACGTACTTCACAGTCTATTTTCAATCTATCTTAATCTTCACATATTGTCATGGATATCACATAATCTTGAATGGAAGGTATTGATCAGCAACATTCTGTCTACAGGTAGATGTTCTAAATGTTTCCAGCCCACTGAAGAGAAATCAATTTATTTAGTGCATAAACATGGCTTGAATCCGGCACAGAAAGCATCCTGGAGGTAATGGAGGACCAGAAAGAGATATTGACAAAATGATAAGGTTAAGATGGTGTTGTTATTTAGCGTTAATCAAGATAGTTCGGAAATCTTTTTGGGAGAAATACTTGATCTCGACAGTTTCTCTCTCCATTACAGCGGCACAGAGCAGGCTGAGGTTTCAATTAAAGGTGCAATGTGTAGGAATTTCTCCCATCTAGCATTGAGATCATATATCGCAATTAACTCTCTCTCACCACGCAGTTCAAACTACGTATTACAGCAACGGTAGCCTTCACGCTTCAAAAAGCCAGTCTCTTGCTCTTTTCAATATCCTTTTTCTTTTTCTGGGCGAAGAAGAAGACTACTGTTCCTGAAATTTGAATTTTGAATACGTGTGGTCCTCCATGTTTCCTTCTTCAAACTTCCCGGGGCCAGGAAGCGACGATACCCATTAGCAGCATTAGAAGCCCCTGTGAGTTTATCATGTGACAGCAAAAACACGAAAGGCGGAGCAGTATGTCCTGTATGTCCCTTACCGGCTAATGTATTTCAAGATGGTGCATGAATATGGAGCATCTACCCCAGTTCATGTGAACGCAAATGTAAAATTTCAAGCCAAAAGGAATATTTGGAATTGATGGTGGTGGTAAATATTCATGAAAAAGGACAAGTTTGTGAACGGACAACACAGATTTTGATAATAAACAACTAAACACATTACACACTGGACCTTTAAAGTAAATGAAGAGGGATTGTGTGTGTAAGGGAGTGAGCAAGGGATAGAGGAGGAGATGATGGTGGTATCTGCTTAGAAACGTGTGTGTGTGTGTTTGTACTTTATGTGTCCTCTGTCAACTGACATACTGATAACATCAGGGCTCCACATCTTGACAAGCGGTGGACAAAATAATCAATATCTGTCTTTGTGCTTTAGTCTGATCGTGTGGCAGTCTTGTATGTCTGAGCATGTGATTTTTACAGAGACCCAGAGGCCAAATCTGCTTCAATCGAATCCCTCCATCTTTAATAAATAAATGGAAATCTCTTTCTGTCTGCCCGCGATCAGCTCTCCAAACTAGATCCTGACCTTAAACACTACAACTTAGAAGAGAAACATTTGGGAAAAAGGAGAAATGTTGGTAGAACAAGAGAAAATGGTGTTATTATGGACAATGAGAAATAAAGTGTCCTAGATCCTCTACTGGTCCACTTTCTAGAGAGTGGAACTCACACACACACACACACACACACACACACACACACACACACACACACACACACACACACACACACACACACACACACACACACACACACACACACACACACACACACACACACACACACACAATGCAGGTGCTGATGGAAAGACAAAAAGGGATTTGACAAAAAACAAAACCCAGCATGTTGCATTGAAGTGAGAATAAGTGAATACAGACAATGGATGGATGGACTTGAATTCAAAGGAAGAGTAAGTGCTCTGAAAATGGGACAGCAAAATGAATTTGGACATTCTTGCAAAATACACAATATGGTCAAACGTCCTTTAGTGTACTTTTGGTCTGGGGCTGTTTGTCGTAGCTTGGATATACTATAGCGTACAATGAAATTCAATGTAATGCACATGTATACACATGTATTTACACAAAACACATGACCCAACCCAGAAGTGCCAACGCCTCGGGTCAAGACTCAGCAGGTCACTTACATTTTGAGAACTGACACTCTTTTGAGAACCACCAGGTACACATTTTAGACAAAGAGGACAGATAGTTTGAAAGAGGTGTCAAGGAATCCAGTTACACCCGGACAGAGAAAACGTGGAGGAACAGTGGAGGAGGTCTGCGACACCACTTCTCCCCCAATTACAATGCTGTCCTTTCATATCTTCCAAGGAAACCAAACAAACGCTCACATTTGGCATCATGTGAGAATGCCAACAACGGTCACTCAGACTTGGCCATGAGTATCTCCAAGGACCATAACAGCTATCTTTAAAACAGCCGGGAGTACTAAAGTACAAAGTATCGATCATCTTGACAACAACCCCACACAGGTTAAACAGCTGGGTTTCCCTACCGTTCAGTCAGAACCAAAGAAGTCTCTCGGATGAAAGACAAAATGTCTTTGAGAACCGTAAACCAAGTCCCGCTGCCCTTGATTTGAACCTTCCTTAGAAAACTATGACCTGGATGATTAAGAACCATCACAGACAATCATATTTTAGATGTTCTTCCAACTTTGTGGCAACAGTTTGTTTAAGGCCATTTCCTGTTTCAACTTAACAATGCCTCCATTTACAGGTTTATAAAGAAATGGCAATGCAAGACTAGGTTGCAACACACTTCTGTAATGTAGCTGATGCTGGAAGCTTTGTGTCTGAATGAGTACTTCAGGGTGCAACACAAGACAGCTTGCAATTGATCAATGATGGAAATTCAGGTGTCAAAAGCACTGCACACCTCGCCTTGAGTAGCAAATCTATTGATTCCCCTTTGAATGGATTGATTTCAGTCAGAAATGTTGCTGTTATAAATGCTGGTGTGACTGAGCCCTCAAGTATAGAATCAGATAGAGAGATTACTTCAAATGCCCAGCATGTCTCTATCTGAGCCACTCGCAGTTTTTCGACACCAGAAACTCCCCCTGGTTAACAGAGACATAATAATAAAGAATGATAGTAAAGGGAGAGAGCAATAAGACTAACACATTTTGAGAAAAGTACAATAAATCCTGGATTTGCTACTTTTCCCTGGTCTGAAAAAAAAATCATATTTATGTGTATAGTGAATAAAAATGCAGCATTAGCTGAAAAATTTATCAACTGCTGTCACACGTTAAGGGTGCTGTAGGTAGGATTGTGAAGATCCAGGACTTAGCCAAACAATTTGAACATCAAAATCTTCTCAGTCCCTCCCCCCTTTCTGCTAAAGTCCAAAACGGTCTCCTAAGCCCCTCCCCCCACAAGGGAGAATGAATGCGTGTGCATGAGCAGTGATTGACACGCAGTTAGACACCCCCCCCCCCTGGCCCTGATTGGTGCATCTGAACAGGGAGCGGTGGATTTTTGCAAATCACACTACAGGCTGTAGGTGGTGCCAGAGGAGCCAGATTATTTTGTTTAAACTCTAATCTCTTGTTATGTACTTCATTTTGCAACAATGGTTATTACCAAAATAAAGCCTATGTGAATAACAGTTCATGTTTAAATAACAACCCAATGGAGATCTTTTGCATCTAAATGCACTCAGAGACGAGCACAGGAATCAGGATAAGCTGACATTTAGCTTGCACTAGCCCCGGAAAACCCCAAACCAAACACTCAGTAGCGTATGGAATTAAAAAAAAAGATTACATGCCAGTCGTCAGAGAGGATGAGAGCAGAGCAGCCTTGTAACGGAACACACAGATGTTCAAACCTGTAACCTTCAAAACCAACACACACACCTGTCCCAACAGTATGTGTGAGTTGCTCAATATAGACAAAATATCGAAAAAAAGAACTTTGACTTGTGTAAGCTCCAATTTCAAACAAGGACACATAAGGTGCTGACAAATGACTCCTGCTTCCGTTTACAACCCGTCTAAGCTGTTCATGTCTATTTATCATCATTGGGTAGTTTCACCTTTGACGATGTTTGTCTACGTTTGCTTTGCAGACTTTTCCATTTCACATATTAGATAACACATATATTTAAAGTGCATTTATCACACCAGAAAAAAAAGAAACAGCTGATGTGCAGCGGAAGTGAAATCCCAGAGCTTTTACAGCTGATGCTATTCAGCTGATTTCAATCTAATAAATGATCTTCTTTGTACTGTTAAGTGTGATTAAGTGTTTTAATTTGTTTTGGCTATGACTGTTATCTAAAGTCCTATTTGCACGGGAGGAATAGTGAATAGTGAGTGAGTATTAAAGCTATAGTGCGTAGTTTCTGTCGCCCCCCATGAGGAATTCTAAGTAACAACAACAACATTGTCGGAGCATCCACATGACACAAGCTTTCGGTGATCGCGCACCACCCCCACCCCTCCTCCACGCAGTTGCTAGTAGCGTATTACCCTGTCAAATCAAGGAGGACACGGAGGATTAAAAAAAACATGATGGACTCTTCAGAAGAGGTAATTATCTTGTAATCTTTATGTCCTCTTCCGTCTCCAAAGCTGAATCGCTGCTGTTATCCTTTCTCAGCGGTTACGTAAAATGAATCACTTGAGCTTCTGCGCGCGAAAGTCGCCGGACCACACCATTTAGTAAGCATAGCCGTACCATAGACTGTTAATATTAATGGACAGAGCATGTGTGATGTCACCCATTGGTTTGTGGGTGACATCTGGCAATGGCGGCTCGTTCAGAATACGATCTCGTATTTTACGAAGATAGTTCACCGAAACGTGTTTCTGAAAACATTTTAAGTGGGAAATAGGCCATACAGTTCATCTGTTTTTTTGATCGACAAAGGTCAGTTTAAAAGATTTTTGTCAGATGTTGAGAGGCGGCGACCCGACCCGACCGCTCGTTATTTCCGGTAAGTGTTTTAACATAAGTGTTCCTTTTGGGACAATACTAGCCATTGAAAGTGGGCACTACGGCAGTAAGTGGTCAGTGCACATTAGCAGTGTACTGACGGAAGTATGCAGAATGAGACACATCCTCAGTCATGGAGTCAGTTGAGGAAGGATTCTGAATGAATTTTTAGTATGTGCACTTACGCAGCGCTCTGCTTTGCTAAATCAGGAAGTGAGAAATTGTAAAGCACTGCTGATTTCAGCGATTTTCATTATCAACTGTGAATGAGTTTGATGAAACTCGGAGGACACAGCGACACAGACAGCAGATAATTAAGAGGGAGGCGTTTAGTGGCTAATTACACAGCGACCAGAGCAGCAGAGCTGCAGGCCTCTCCACTGAAAACACACCGCTGTTTCCACCTGCTGATTACTGAGGAAACCTGCCAAACATACAGGTTATAACGGACGTGCATGTTGGTGTTACGACACCTTATTTAACCATTACATTAGGAAAGAAAGAACAAATACAGCAACATATAAGAAAGGAATAATTAAAAGTGCACTATGTGCAACCCTGGTTCACAGCCAAACTCAGAAGGTTAAGGCTGACTAAGGAAGAGGTGTTCAGGAGTGGGGACAAAGACAGATTTAAAGAGCTGAAGTACAAGTTTAGCAAGGCAGTGAAGGAGGCTAAACGACGGTACTCTGAGAAGCTCCAACGCCAGTTTTCAGCTAATGACTCTGCGACTGTCTGGAAAGGACTTAGGCAGATCACCACCTATAAGCCTAAAACCCCCCACTCCTTCAATGACCGACACCTAGCCAACGACCTGAACGAGTTCTACTGTCGATTTAAAAGACAAAAGGACAGTCCTGACACCATCCCCCACGACATCTCCCTACAGCTACAGCCACTGTGCTTCACCTCCACCTCCCCCACCTCAGCAGGGTCCTGGGCCTCCCCGCCAATGCCCTCCATAAAGGTCCCCCCTCCACCCCAGCACCTCAGTGACGACTCTCTCCATCCATGAGAGGGAAGTCAACAGACTCTTTAGGAGACAGAACCCCGGGAAAGCTGCTGGACCGGATGCTGTCTCCCCATTCAGCTTGAAGCACTGCGCTGATCAGCTGTCTCCAGTGTTCACAGACATTTTTAACACCTCACCTCAACCATAATCCTTGTCCCCAAGAAGCCAAGGACCACAGGACTTAATGACTTCAGACCCGTCGCCCTGACCTCTGTGGTTATGAAGTCCTTTGAGCGCCTTGTGCTTTCACACCTCAAAGACATCACCGACCCCCTCCTGGACCCCCTGCAGTTTGCCTACAGAGCCAACAGGTCTGTAGACGATGCAGTCAACCTGGCCCTCCACTACATCCTCCGGCACCTGGACTCCGCAGGAACCTACACCAGGATCCTGTTTGTAGACTTCAGCTCTGCCTTTAACACCATCCTGGCTCTGCTACAGGAGAAACTCTCCCAGCTAGGCGTGCCTGACTCCACCTGCAGGTAGATCACTGACTTCCTGTCTGACAGGAAGCAGCATGTGAAGCTGGGGAAACACGTCTCCGACTCACAGACCATCAGCACCGGATCCCCTCAGGGCTGTGTTCTTTCCCCCCTGCTCTTCTCCCTGTACACCACCAGCTGCACCTCCAGTCACCAGTCTGTCAAGCTTCTGAAGTTTGCGGACGACACCTCCCTCATCGGACTCATCTCTGATGGAGACGAGTCCGCCTACAGGTGGGAGGCTGACCACCTGGTGACCTGGTGCAAGCAAGACAATCTAGAGCTCAACGCTCTAAAGACAGTGGAGATGGTTGTGGACTTCAGGAAGAACCCAGCCCCACCTGCCCCCATCACCCTCTGTGGCTCCACAATTGACACTGTGGAGTCTTTCCGCTTCCTGGGAACTACCATCTCCCAGGACCTCAAGTGGGAGCTGAACATCAGCTCCCTCGTGAAGAAAGCACAACAGAGAATGTACTTCCTGCGGCAGCTGAAGAAATTCAACCTGCCAAAGACAATGATGGTGCACTTCTACACAGCCATCATTGAGTCCATCCTCACATCCTCCATCACCATCTGGTATGCTGCTAGCACTGCCAAGGACAAGGGCAGATTGCAGCGTGTCATTCGGTCAGCAGAGAAGGTGATTGGCTGCAATCTGCTACCGCTCCAGGACCTTTACGCCACCAGGACTCTGAAGCGTGCCTCCCACCCCGGACACAAATTCTTTGAGACACTCCCCTGTGAGGTCCATCAGGACCAAAACCTCACGTCACATGAACAGCTTTTTCCCCTCCACCAACCATTAACAAGGCCCGGAAACCACCCTGACACTCCACCTTCATGTCACTGTTCTCTCTCTGCTGTAATGCTCTTTATTTTTTATTTATATCTTTATTTATTCTTTATTTTTAACTTAATACATACTGTGTACATATACTTATATTGTTTGTACCTATACTTATATTGTTTAATATTCAATCTAAAGAATATGTGACGTGCACCAACAACACCAAAACAAATTCCTTGTATGTGTTAAAAAACGTACTTGGCAATAAAACCCTTTCTGATTCTGATTCTGAAATTCCTCAATTAGTGATGTCACTGATTGAGAGATTGAGCCCAGTTTTTCATCTGTGCTGCCCATAGGTGCTGCCTGAGCAAGCACAGCCCATTGGCTTGTTTGTATTTGGTTGACCAATCACATCAGAGTGGGCCAGCTGACCATCAGAGCAGACTTTTTCAAGGCTTTTCAGGGGCTTTTTCAAGAGCTCAGAAAGAGTGTTTCAGGCAGACGAGCTACAGCAATGGGCAGTATGAGAAACATAAAATGTTTTTTCTGAACATCAAAGCATGTTAACCTATTCTAGTAGACCCTAAGTGTACAAATATGACGCTGACAAGGCGTATAATAGGGGCTCTTTAATTAACATGAAAATATAATAAAGGACGCGACACAAAGTAAGAAAGAAGGGAATGAAATAAAGATTGAAGGAGAGAGAAGAAAATGATGGAAGGAGACTAGAACGGCCTGGAGAGAAGGACGCTCTCAGTTGGTCTTTTGTGGCATATTTGTTCCTGAGAGCAGCTGAAGCTCAAACAACTGAAAGAACAAAATCTGCTCAAACGGCCTCCATGGTCCCTCAGGTCAGATGCTCACTGTAAATGTCAAGCTCTTCCTCCCAGCCTCTTCTTGCTGCGTCTCCTCTACACCTCCTCACCATTTTCTACATACTCACGAAAAGACAGCCGGGAGAGATCTTTCTAACATACACTTATCAATACGCATGATCCTGGTGAAACTCTTTTTCTTCCTATTTTATGATGTCGATGTGGGGGGACTGGTATGTGATTTGTGTTATGAATTAACTTTTATCTCTCTATGGATGGCAATGCCGGGCTGTCGCTCCATCCACCACAGAAAATATTGGATGGATTGCCATTACATTTTGTACAGACATGCATGTTCCCCAGAAGATTAATATTAACTGGAGAATGCAATTTCTGAAGAAATTGTGGAGTGAATGCTGTATTTTGAAAGGCTGACGCTACTCTGCATTGAATGTGTAAGACGAAGGTGAAGTAGTGAGAATAGTTGAAAAAGTGGGAATGGGTTTAATTAGTATGAATGTCATTGAATAGTTGAATTATACCGATAATGTTTGAACAGTTAAGTTTAGGCACCAAAACAAAAAGTTAAGATTAGTAAAAAGGTTTGTAGTTTGGGTTAAAACCTTTTTTAAGTAGTAAAAGTGATATTTCCTGCACAGGAACATCTGTTTCCTGTGTGAAAGCCTATGTATGTCAACGTCTACCGGTTGGATTGGCACAAAGTCCTATAATGAGGTTCACATTCGGGGGTTTTGGGTGAAATATCTTGAAAACTATTGGGTGGATTGCCATGAAATTTGGTACACACATTCATATGCTCCTCAGGGTGAATTGCAATAATTTTGTTGATCGCCTGATGTTTCATCTAGCAGTCAGGTCAAACATTTCTTCAGTACTTTGGTTTATGACTAAATACCTGCAAACCTAGTGATATTCCAAACAGCCTCAGCTGTACTTTGTGTTGAGTGCTAGTTAGCAAATAAAACACTGTAAACTAAGACGGTGAACATGGTACACATTATAACCTGCTTAACATTAGCCCGTTAGCTTTGTCATTGTGCACGTAATAAGGCTGGTTTCCAATTGAAGATGCATTTTGGTTGCTTAGTAACTATCATCGTCTCTGTCAGAGAAACGTCACTAGCGGTCTCGAGTAACAAGTGTGGGCATCACCGATGGGCCGGAGGCAAAGCCAGAGTCGGTAACGTAGTCTACTTCAATAAATATGGCGTGGATGGACTCTGTTCTGAATCAGAAGGCAAGTGCTGGGTGCTCAGCCACGTAGATGGCCGCCGGCTGTCTACGTGTTCATATAATTTATACATCCTCGAACTGACTGGAATCATTGCACACATCCTCTCCACCAGCAGTAAAACTGCCCGGAGGAAGTTCATGGAGCAACTGGCAGAGGAGCTGAGAGCGAAGTTTATGGAGAAAAAAAGGATAGCGTCGCACGGTCCGAGCAGCGCTGCGCACCACAGCGGACGCCAAAACGGAGGCAGTGCCAGGTTAGGTTAGGTTATAAATGTTCAAATAAGATACTTTTAATTGTTATTTGGCTGTAATGAGTTAAGTTGAATGAATTTCAATTTGACCACTCACAGCAATTCTAGTAGTTATGGAATTCCGGCACTTCTAGTGTTAACGTACCACTGAGTCAGGTTTCATGGTTCAAGGCAATAAAGGATATTAGTAAGCGGTTTCCATCTTTTATAATACATTTGCTATCTTATCCTTCTCTTGGTTGTTTTGAAAGTAAACAGCATGAAACAAACTGTAAAAGCTGAAAACAAGTTTAATGTCTGTTTCATTTAATACTATTTGCTGGTTTGTCTGGGTTGTGAATCAGTAGGCCATGATGGTGTATCTCACCTGCACCACTTTCCCCTGTGGGCTTTCAGAGAAGACCAGGACCTGGTTGTAGAGAGGATCCAGAGACTTCCTCACTGACTTGGTCTTCTTCTTGGCCACACAGATCCCGTTCTCCAGGAGGTAAACTTTGATGTAGGCCGCTGGAACGACAGCAGACAGAAAAGTCAAACGTGAACTCCCTCATATGTAACCTGTTCTGTTTCCCAATGTTTACTACGTGTTTAAAGGGGTGATAGAATGCAAAACCAATTTTACCTTGTCATAGTTGAATAACGACACAAATCTCACAATTTGAAACTCTGAAAATGGGCAAATCTCAACGAAGCTAATAGTTGATGTCAGCTCGGCGGCTCCTCCTTATTTGGCTCTAGTCTCTATCTTTGTCACGCCCAAACATTTACATAGGCTACACCACTGATCTGAGATCAGGTAGTCTTCTGAATAGGTCGCGCAGATCTCAGAAATTGTATACATTGTTCATCTGCTATTTTATCACTAAATTCACTTGTGAGACTTTTTTTATGCGAGAAATCAACTATGTAGAGGTCAAATATGGGCCGTTTTACGAAAGTTGATGGCTAATTGCAAATTTTGTCCGACTGTGTGTCGGAATTCAGCGGCCGGTGCTGCCTGTGTTGCTGCCTCGCCGCCCGGCCTGTCCTCCTTCACAGACCCCGGCCTGCTGTGAGCTAGATGGAGCTCCGTCACGGCTGGCAGCCCGTGGTGCTCCATACCCGCGCAAAGTCACCATTTCTGGGTTACTGGATTACCAAATGCTGCTGCCCTGACAGAGCTCCAGGGCCTGCAGATCCCCTCTTCCTGCTAAATGGCCGGTGTGTGGGAGTGAGAGCGCGGTCAACAAGCTTGTTACGCCCGCAGTCTCTTACCACAGGTTCCAGTTAATCTTATAATGGATATGTGTGTTGAGTTATTTAAACAAACTATCGGGAAAATAAACGCCTCTTGTCCGCGAGTGAGCTGGGGAGCTCTATCAATGAGAGCTTTGTAAGACCTTAGGATAGCTGTGTTATACATGCTGTGACGAAATTCAAACTGTAATTATACGATAGTTATGCCGGCAGCTGGTCAGCTCCGCAGAGCCCCGAGCCCCGGTAGTCCAGTAACCCAGAAACGGTGTCTTTGTCCTGGGTATGGAGCCCAGCAGGCTGCTGCTTTCTCGTCAGACTGTGTGGAGCTCCTGAAGTCCGACACGTCTTATCAAACTAGCCATCAATTTTCGTAAAAAGGCCCATATTTGAGCTTTATATAGTTGATTTCTCGCATTAAAAAGTCTCAGAAGTGAATTTAATAATGAAATAGCAGGCAAACAATGTATAATGTTGCAGTGTCTGAAATATGAGACCTGCTGTCTCGTCTCCAATGTATGTGTATGTGGTTCGCTCAACCAATCAGCGCGCAGCTCATCTAAATATTCATGAGCATACCATATTTGGAAGAAAAGCTCATGTTCCAAATACAGCCATATTCACAGGGTAGTTAAGGGCCCATAGAATAGCACTTGGGCCATTTTCAGCCCAACCAAGGTTACATACCCTATTAGGAGACCTTAAGGAACAGTGTGAAATACCCTATATAATCATTCTATCACCCCTTTAAAACTGCGCCCCATACATTAAATAGAGTGGTGACATGATTAAACCGCCACTGTGCATCAGTAAATAGAACGTTCGTATGTGTCGTTTTGGGAGTTTTTGGAAATCAACCTATAAAGATGTTTAGGTTGTGAGGATGTTGGCAGTAAACCTGCTTGCAGATTAGCTCGCTAGTGTTAGCGCTAGCTCATCAACCCCATCGTTCCCTAGAGTTTCCCTGTATTCATTCAAAAAAAGCTAATTTGAAACTAATAGTTTCTCTGGTTTTCTGTGTGCAAAAAAGGACTCAATCAATAAAGTCCTCAAGAAAACATCAGAATAAGTAAAAAAAATAACACTTTATACAAACACATGCAAACGATTGTTGTCATCACGAGAGTCTGCGCCATGGAGACAGCACAGCCCTCTCTACAGAAACTATTTTTTATTTATTTTTTCCGGCATTTTCGTACTACAGTTCTGCACCACACAGCTTTAAAGAAGAAATACAGCATACTTATACATATGTACTTGTAGGTAGGGCTGGGCGATATGGAGAAAATCAGATATCCCGATATTATTGACCAAATACCTCAATGTCGATATTGCGGACCAGGAAAAGACAACACTTACCATATAACGATATTACAATATCCGAAATCTATGATGATATCTTGTCTCATATCACGATATAGTGTATAATTGTATGCCCTGGAGTGAAACTTTGCTGCCAGGTTACAAAAGCCAAAATTATATAATAGATTAAACTTCTGATTTTGACTGACCTGTACAGACGCACGCACACACACACGCGCACACACACACACACACACACACACACACACACACACACACACACACACACACACACACACACACACACACACACCAAAGCCTTTGTATGTTACATTATATGACAAGATTAAAGACCCTGGCACACTGAAATATGGAGCAAGGTTCACCTTGGTCTTTATACTATTTTTAAATTTCCTTCCACCTCTGTATCTCTGTTTTCACTACCATGTTTTTCTTCCATTCACACTAAATTGCTCTCCACTCGTTTCTCTCTGCTCCGACTCTTGTTTGTGCTATACTATGTTTATTGTCCTCTTCTCTTTTATCCGTGTCTCTCTCACAGTTTTTCCCACATATGTCTTTTGTAATTCCTTATTTGCAGATGCCGTTTTCTCTTCTTTCTTATGCAATTAGGATCAATGGCTGGTTTAATATTATGCAACCACAGAGGGGAGCTACAATCAGAGTTAATAGTTTGTTGTTACGCAATCCAACATGCTGCAAAATGAAAAAAAAAAAGAACAGCTAGTCCTGTTTCTATTTCCTATAAGAGGCACATATCATTATTTTGTTTTTGTTTTGATTTATTAATATATTCATATTTTTTATTTTATTTTGTACTTCTCTATCTGTACTCATTTCTGTCTTGTGCTGCTGCTTTTCCGCTGCATTTCCAATTAGGGGAGCAATAAAGGATTATCCTATACTAACACAGTAAAAAAAAAGATAAAGGTTAACTGATCTGATTAATCATAGCTGATTGCTCGCTTCAAGAATTTAGTGCTCGGGTGATTTATTGTTTTGCAGCCAACTTATTAACAGCTCTTCAAGTACATTTAGATTCTGTATGTATTTCAGGTGCAATGATGTATGAAGCTGAAAACCCTTGGAGCGTGCTGTAGTTTTCAAGTGCAGAAAAAGAGTCACTGAATCACTATGGCACCCGTAGTCTCGCATTGCCAGACCTTCCTCCACAGCGCTGCAAAGGAGGGTCTGGCTAGTCCACACAGCTTTCTGGGATGGGAAAAAAGCGTGCTCTGGTTTTTGGCATTTGGCATTCATCACAATCGTCGTAGGCGACGATAAGCGCCAGAAGCCTCGGGAAGGAACTTGTTTTGGTGGAACGTGTACGTGCAAAGGTTGTTTTAGTCGTGCAACAGAAAACTCAGATTGGACAGATAGTCTAGCTAGCTGTCTGGATTTACCCTGCAGAGATCTGACATCCACTGGAGTTTAGAATTCCAACACAAAGAAAGCAGAAAGTAACGGACATCTGGCTGAAAAGAGTGAAATCCGGCGGAATTTCCGGCGGCAACGGAGCAATCCCGGAAGTGGAACGTCGTGGACTACTAGACTATGCGACTATGGCACCTGTGACGGGGGCTTGTGAGGGCTTCAAACCTGAAGAGGGGTTTACATTCTACTTCTATTACAAACACATTACACAAAAAAGGATACTTTACATTAATAATCGGCGTTTCTCACCAAACACATTATGTTTATCATTGAGGTCTAACAAACGTGTTGAATGCATTTCATAAAACGTATCCGAGTGGGTTTTTCTAGTTTGAAAGCTGCTTTTCCTGCTAGCAGTATTCTCCCCCCTGCCTTTGATGGTGTATTGCTGTGTTTCTTGGCGTACCCGTATCAGTGGAATTAATAACGTGAAATAATAACACGTTACCCGCGTGCATGTGCACATGTGCGAGTGATTTCACAGCATGCAAGTTTCTCCTTGTCCATGAGCTGCTAATGGTCTCTAACACACCAGGGTTCCTTTAAAAGAATATAGAAAATGTGAAAACAAATGCACAGACTTTGGATTTATATAAACCCTTTGAACTCTGCGATAGAAATGGTCCGCCAGTGCCTACATTGGTATTTCTGCTTATTGTGATGTCATTTCTTGAAGTATTATCAAACGCTTCACATCCCTAAAATCAGTACAACCTATAAGCTAAAAGGTTATGTAAGTCAATAAACCATAACAATTAATAACATATTCAAATTGTGTCATACATTTGAACAAATTCCAAAATCGGACTATTTGTAAATAAACACACAAACAACAGAGGGTTAAAAAGGTGCACAGGAAACAAAAACTTTGATAAAATGATATACGACACTGCCAAATCAAAGACATGTCGATTCGCACAGGACTAATATTATCACAAGACCTCGGTGTTCGGCGAAATATGGTATCATTTGCGGGGGAATTCTGATCAGACATGGTTGATTTTCACGGGATTAAGATCACAGACAGCCTCCGTCATTATTACAAATGACTAGAGGTCACCAGGTAATACTAATCCCGTGCGAATAGGGCTTAAGTTAAACATTTCTCGCTTGCACTGGGGATATTTCTGGATTCATGACCTCATTGTTTATAAAGTTCTGTGAACAATGTGACACAGAATATTCTGTCTGTGCTGATCTGTTTTCAATCTGATGGCATTATAGCTGGCGAACCATTTCTTGATAGAGCATTTGTTAAAACACACTCAGAAAGACTACTTTTTTTTTACCGTACAGATACTACAGAGCAGCATTCAAAGTCACAGCAACATGCTGCGTGTTTCACTACAGCATTAGCAGAGGCAAATGTAGATCTTACTTATTTAGCGGATCATCTCCCTCTGCTGTGTGTGTTAACTCCCTGAACACAGAAAACACAATTTCCTCTCTTTCACTCATGCATCTTTCATATCAAGCGTTTGTTTGTCTGTTTTTGGAGGCTATATCCCACTAGATTCAACATGTCCGCTGCAGGCTGTTCTGTTTGTGTGTAGCTGATGCTATTTGCTGTCTTGTGGTGCATTCATGTTATGTGCGAACCTTGATGTTCTAAGACAGGGATCTTCAACATTTTTTAAACCAAGGACCCCTTAACTGAAAGAGAGACAGAGCAGGGACCCCCTACTACATACAGTATATTGTATAAAATTAAGTTGCATATAAAATTAGGCCTACAAGAACGTTTAGGGCGGCCTAAAGCCTTTATACATACCTTTCGTTGTGCATAGAATACTAAGCTATTAAAAGGTTTTAATATTAAACATACATGTGGCACACATCTGTGGATGGCTAGTGACTACCTTACCTATAGGCCAGTAAGCAGTGGGGCTATATATTTGCTAATAATATGTTGGATTCCTTGTTTCAGTTATATTGTATATATGTATATATATTGTATATATATATATATATATATATATATATATTTGTGCTATTGTTTCTTTTACAGTTATTGTTTATTTCCTTTAAATGTGTTTATTTTTATGTATGCACCTTTTACCAAGGCAAATTCCTCTTAAAGCTATGGTGCGTAGTTTCTGTGTCGCCCCCGTGAGGAATTCTAAGTAATGACAACAATTCTGTCGGCGCTTCCACATGACACAAACCTTCCGTGATCATGCACCCCCACCCCTCCCACACGCAGTTGCTGGTAGCCAAGGAGGACACGGAGGATTAAAAATGATGGATTCTTCAGAAGAGGTAATTATCTTCACTTGAGTTTCTGTGCACGAAAGTTGCCGGACTACACCAATCTTCTGAACATAGCCATGCTGAGAAATACAGACGGAGTTGTGTCGAGCTGATAGTCTCAAGGCCGTTTTACAGTCGCCGTAGCCGACCTGTCGAGCGCCAGTGTGACATCATGGGAGCGGCGTAACTGTTTATACTTGCGCGTGGTGGTCACGACACTAGTTGTAGTCTTCTCCTGATCAGAGGTGGCGCTAATGAGGAAAGGCTACCGACTTTGCTATTTCTACGGACTAGAAGAAGAAGAAAAAGGTAAACAACGGCAGAACTGGCAGCAGCATTGACGTCAATGCTTCAATTTGATTCAATGACCTACTTTGTTGGATCAAGCCTTTCATTCGCCATAAAAGAACTCATCTTAACCCAGTAAGTTTACAAGAGAGACTTGCTACGTCATTTTGACGTCACATTGGCGCACGCCAGCTCGGCTATGGCGACTGTAAAACGGCCTTTAATTAGCTTTGTATCAACTCATTTGGCAATGGCTTGAATATAACGGACGTTCATAAAAAAGTTACGCATTAAATCTTTAAGTGTTACTTACTTGGCAATAAATCCTTTTCTGATTCTGATCCTGATTCTGATTCGGAAAGATTCAAATTTTATGTTTTGACTCTGAACATGTGATGTTTCTGAGGAAAAGTGACATCCTGTAGAAAACACAGCTTTGATTCTTTTGATCGAGCACTCAACAGACAAGAGTGGTACCTGGAGGTCCCTTTGAACCTGGTTTCATAGTGAGTCCTCTGGCCTGGACTACCTCCACCTCCAGACCCCCGTTCCTCTCCATCAGACCGATCTCTACGTCACCTGGATGGGAGAAAAACACAGATGTACTTCAGCATTGAGGATGGAGGAGGTCAACGTGTGCATTGTTCAATCAAGTTCTTCAAAATTCTGTCTTTACATGATTACGTTTCATGAGGTGTCAGGAAAGTTTGCATCAAGTAACATCATGTGAAAAAAGTTACATTTATAAAGAGTGCACATGTCTGTCTTAATGTAAATAAATTGTTTCAAGGATTTTGAAGGTGCAACGGAGATTGAAGCTCCATCTTTAGGTGTTCTGAATAGAGATGGCCTGATACAATTTTTTGCTACCCAGATACTGATTCTGATACCTGAACTTCACTATCGGCCCATACCGAGTACTGATCTGATACCAGTGTGTCATACATATCCACTTTGACAGTCAGTCATACCAGAAAAAGAACATAAATAAACTACTTTAGAGTAGATTTTCTTCTGGGCTAAATGTGGAATCGGATCGGTGCATAAACTAAGGCTTTACGATACCGATACAAGCATTTTAGGCAGTATCGGATGCTTTTCCGATACTGGTTATTGGTATCGGCACAGCTCTAGTTCTGAACCAAACACTTTACCATGCCTACAATATAATGAGTGACAATATCTGGACTCATCAGTGCATTAAACACAAGTGAAGTGATGCAAATTGTTTTATAACAGACTGTAGGGACTTTTTCTTGAGACGGACAGGAAAAGGGCAAATGCAATAACTGCTGACAAGACAAGTCATAGATGTCAGAGTATTGTCTAGAGAGCACAGAGCTTAGTTTTTTTTCCAACTGAAGATCATTGTCTATGTATTTGGTTGCTCAATAAATGTCAATGTAAAACAGACTTCTTAGTCAGCATTTCTCTACCACTGATAATTGCACGGATACTAGTCTGGCTCAACAGATGCACATTTCTGGAATAAAGCCGGTCAACAATCGGGGATTAGCCCCACCCAGGACAGATGTGATTGGTTTAAAGAAATACAAATAAAGCAGATCCCGGAATAAATAGGTGGTGCAGCCATACCAGGGCTGGCCCTGACAAATTTGGTGCTCTAGGCAAGATTTTAGCTGGTGCCCCTTTGCACCACAGCCAGTTCCACCACCAATCATTGCGTTCATACACTCACAAAGAAACTGCATAGCTTTATGTCTTTCAGGACGTTTTTATTTTGGAAACATACACTCTTGACGTAGGTCCAGAGAGACCGAAACATTGGTAATATCAATAAATTGTGGTGCTGAACAAGAGCGCTGTGTGGTATCTTCCGTCTTCAGTATTAAAGAAACAATGCTGCGTCTCCGGGCAATCCAGAAAATAGGGCCTAATAAAGGCTATGTAGTTATGTTGTTGTGTGGGCTTTGAGGTGCCTGTAACGCCTCTATGGATGGATAGCGCCTTTAGCACCCGCCTATACTGCCTATGCTACAGGCCGGCCCTGAGACAGGCCATACTCCAGCCCTGACGCAGTGCTGTGGAGATCTGGCAATGCGAGACTACACGGAAAAAGAAACATCATGTGAGTCTTGGGTCTCTGAACTTCAGCCTCCTCAAGCTACAAGTTTATCATTGAATCCAGTTAGCTTTTTAGCATCTTTTAACTCATTTTTTGTTTTTGTTTTATTTCATCTTTAACACATGATTCAGTCTAGGGCTGCACAATATGAGGAATATATGCAATATGCGATACCGTTTAACAGATATTAAAGTGTACTCAGTTCTTCATTTCTGTTGCTTTCAATATTCACAAATTGCTTGCTGCATTTAAAACAAATGAAAGGAAAGCATTTCCAACAGTATTTTATTTTTGCACAAATTGAACATTGAATTGATTATAAAAAAGCACCACTAAGAAGAAAATGACAGTTACATTTTAAATAGCAGTTTTCTACTGATATTTTCTTTCAACTAACACAAAAACATCTCTGAATGTCTTTCGCAGTATGTCGCAGCCTTTCGTGATGTGTTTATTGCGACAGCTGATATCGCGATGACGCCAAAAAAAAACATATATTGTGCAGCCCTAGTTCAGTCTCAGCGCTCTCATCAACCTCATTTCTAACCCCAACAGATGGCAGTTTTTAGCAACTAAGCTATGATAAACTCACTGTTCCGGCTTTATACAGCACCAAACGACAAAGAGCAGGTAAAGAAAGTGTAACTTCTAACTTCCCACTTACTGGAAGTCACACTGGATGACAGTTTTCAGTTAAATATCCCCAAATGAGAAATGCATTCCTTTGAAAGTGACAGAACGCAGATGGCGGCCAAGTTATTCCGGGTTCTCTGACATTATATAACGTTGGACTGGACTGCAGGTTTGGAGTGGAGTTGGTCCAGTCAGTGTCACTGTTGGCGGGCCAAGGACACTGTCTGGCTGCCAGTGAGGAAAGTGACCCACTTACAGTAGATCACTGCTGTGGAGGACAGGCTGCATACAATATATATCCAGTATATACGGCTTGGATGTGAATACGTGTAAAGGGACGATGAGGAAAAACTCTGCAGTAAGACACTTTTTTTTTGCCAATGTGAGATGATTTTAGCAATCATTTGGTGCAGTTTTATGATGAAATACACTGCTTTTTTCTTTTCAATTTTCAAACCCATCTTTTATGTGGAGAGTTTCAGAGGCTTTTCACAAAATAAAGGTGATAGTTATGCCCCTCGAATCTTAATCATTCAACTTGATATAAGAAAGTAAAGAGGGTTAGATTACGTTTTTTAGTCTTGCATCTTCGTTACCATGGATGAACTGCTGAGAGGCTAGGGGGAAAAGCTTTGAAAAATGGTTATGGCAAAAATACGACCTCTCTTACCCATGGATGTTGTCGCCAATGTTTGTCGCCCAACAAACTGAGCGGGTCCCATCCCATCCAGGAAGTCGCTGAACTGTGCATCCGATGCCAGACACATGCCACTGTAGTTCAGGCTGCAGAGAGAGGGAAAGAGTAAAAGAGGCAGACAAAGAGACAGATGGTTAAACATGACCAGGCAGTTCTCATTGTACTTTAATTAGGTAGAGAAAGTGAGTCAGAGACTGGAAGATGATGACAGAATGCAAGAGAGGAGAAACAGAGCAAAGGGACAAAAACGGCCTGCAGGAATAAGGAGATGGGAGAAGGGAAAAACAGGAAGTGATCAGCCCTTTTTCAACTTATGCCGACCCTAGACCAAAAAAACTTTTCAAGCAATTTCCAATATCAGAATGGAATCATGAGAGTCTTGCTACAGTTGGGTCGCGCTCCCGTCGTCAGACTTTAGACTTTTCAAAGTCTTTTCAGAGTCTTCCAGTGTATTGGTAGGCATTAAACTCCCAACTCTCAAATTGGCTCCCTGAAATTAAACTCAGACTGTTGCTTTAATGGTGTGTCCTTATTGTGTGTGTATGCAAAGAAATCAGCTTAGAGTGCTTTTGTGGCAAAGTGCCAGGTATACTACAACTGCGTTTGTGTGTGTGTGTGTGTGTGTGTTCGATGCAAGGACAAATCCACCCTACATGTTCTGATGCTGATGTATATCATCTATATGTGATGCTTTACTTGTGTCTGAACCAGGATGTCAGCCCCCACTAATGGTAGATGAGTGTTAACACTCAGAGCATTGGTTTCTGTGAGCAGCTTCTTTAACCTGAGCAGAAGTCTAATCAGCCGGAATAACTGAAACACTTGTATAGCTATGCAGGGCCTGTCAGTAAAAAATAACAATACTATAATGTGAAATTCCTACATGCTTAATGTAATGCCTGCATAGGAAATTTTACTTCTGTGAAAGCATACACGTATTAGTTTTTAAAGGAAACATACAGTATATTAACAATGTTGTCAAACTACTATTAGAAGTATTTTAATATTTCGCGTAGTATGCAAACTCCATGTCATATTGGAAACACGTAAAAAGTAGACTAAAAGGTGCTATGGGTATGATACTGCACTGCTAACACCCTGGACATGCTCAAGTTAAAATTATTGTCTTATCGACATACTGTAACATAATTTCTGTTATATATATTAATTTGTGAAATACATTATCTGAAAAGGAAAAACAATTGAAGAAACAATGAAGTTCATTTTTGACAACTTGGACATTGGAAACTAGTCTTTCCTCACTTAGAAAACATCTTAAGTAAGGAAAGTATTTCAAAACCACTTATTAGATGGCAAGCTGTGGTTTACTTACACAATCTCACAATCAGTTTGCTAGTTGGATTAACGTCAATTTCTACTATTGATATAATTAATTAAAATTATGCATGCTTTCTTACACGACAAAGCCATCATTAATGCTATGAGTCACACCTGTGCTTTAAATGTCTGCAGTAAAGGAAAGTGTATTTGTAAACCATCTTGATGGAGTCAAAAATTGAGGAAGCTATGGCCACACCATTTCAAATAACCCTGTGTAACCAGTTTTGCTAACTTTTATCGCTAGATTTAGCAACTTTTTAGACCATCTTAGCGACTTTATTGCTAAAAAGCCACTAGCGACAATTATGCGACTTCAAACCATCAGAGAAAAAGCAAGATATATTATATTAGAATTAATTTCCATGCATGCTAATGCATGTAATCACAGTCCAGGGCTTCTCTGCCAACAGCACGGGGTCTTTCTCCTTCTCCCCTTTGGCCGTGAGCAGCAGACAGTTAGCTGACACAACCACTAAGCATTAAGCAAATGATACGTGATGATGTCACCAATGTGGAAATGAGTGTATGACATCATCTGGCATCTTTAGTGACTTTTAGAGCTAGTACTACCTACTTTCATTGGAAAAGAGTTGGCAACACTTTGATGACCATGGACGGTACAAAAAGATGGACAATGCGTCTCCACATCCTCCCACTGTACAAAGTGAAGCCAAAATATCCTGGATACGGGTGCCGCCATCTTGTAATTTTGGAGCCAGAGTCTGCACAGTATATATAGTGATTAGGCGGTGGAGACCCCGTATCGAAGTCCTGCCCATACCTACCCGACCAATTGCGAGTCAATCACAGCTGTCAAACATTTCACCTGGTTTTTATTGCATCAAATAACTAATAAAAACCAAACTTATCAGAAAAATGAACACTTGAACATAGATCAGTGTGATAAGTACTACCTTAAATGACAGAAACCATCTTTGGGAAAAAATTATTTGCCATGTTTGATTTTTTGGTTTGGTCCATGTCCCATCCGCTAACATTGAACAGTCTATGTATTAACCCCTGGTGACAACACACTATTTTTTTTATGACTATAGCTAATGGCTGCTGGATTTGCTGAGTGCTGCCTGAGGTGTAAGAGCCGCTACAGTATATCCTTGAAAGAAAGGGAGCGGTGAACAGGTGGAAGTCACTGCCACATAAAAGCAGCTACAGCAGAAGCTGCTACTGAAGTTGTTACCAACTCTGTCCACCATTGCAAATTGCAAGTTTTGAGTTATGTCTGCACCTTCTGTGTCTAAAAATGAACGGCTAACATGCGGGTCATGGAACTGGGCTGGATGATTGCAACGAAGATAGGAAACAGATTAATGTGGAGTTGGACCGGACGTTTCCTTTACAAATCCGACAACCAATGCCAATACATTATGTTCAGGTTTGGCCCACGGCCCTGAAGTCCACAAGGCTAATCAACTGAAGTGTTCTCCATTGATTGTCTGGTTGTTGTGACACAAAGGAGGCATGTTTGCAGTCAGTTGTGAGACAGGAGCCAGTGGTACAAATGCGTCTCTTGAATTGACTTTATCGCTAATTTAGCAATCTAGCTAGCTTGGTGGAATGTCGTGACTGGCTAGCACTAGTTTGTTTGCGGCTAGCTATAGTTTCCCAGCTACAAAGCTAACCAAAAGCCCCGCAAGTTACTATATCACTTGTCTATATCCACAACATTCCAATTCCGGGATTGCTCTGTTGCCGCCGGAAACCTGCCAGTACTCTTTTTGGGCGTGTCCGTTACCTTCCTCTTTCTTTGTGTTGGCATTTTAAACTCTGGTGGATTTATGAGGACTATGGTTAACTGCTCCTCAGATCTCTGCAGGGTAAATCCAGACAGCTTGCTAGACTATCTGTCCAATCTGAGTTTTCTGTTGCACGACTAAAACAACTTTGAACGTACACATGTTCCACAAAAACAAGTTCCTTCCTGAGGTTATTTTGCAGAGGCACCGGGCTTCGTCTGGCGCTTAGCGCCGCCCAAGACGATTGTGATTGGTTTAAAGAAATGCCAATAAAGCAGAGCGTACGTGAAGGTCTGGCAATGCGAGACTACTATATCACCAAACATCCAGAACACCTAATTTGTACCACTTTTTGGGACTTAGATAGTCACATCCATGCCAAGGTCTAACACCCTGGACCAGGACAATTGAAACCACATAACTTTAGTTTGTTTATTATTTATTATGGTAGCTCCCTTCTTTTCTCCCTTTTCTTCCTCTTCATCTCGTTAACCTTCATCTCCACCCCCTTGTCACTTCTTTCATATTTAATTCTCTCTTCAATCTTTATTCATCCCTGCTCTGATGAGACTACTTTAGCTGCACATTTAAGGAAACAGGTCTTTCCACAAGGACTGCGACCTAAATTACCCAACAGCGTTGTCGTCACTGTTAAATTAATGAAAAAAAAAGTACTTAAATATTTACTAGATTGTTCCAACAACGTCACACAAAGGCACACAGGCTCACATTTAATATTAACCTCACACAGCTGTTCTTACAAAATAATTTACAAGGCAGTCTCTCTCCGCTATGATCAACACACAAAATCACTTAGCCTAGATTAGTCATTTATGCAAACGTTAGCAAACATTAAATTATTGCAGGTCAATTTTTAAAATGTAGTATTCATTTATGCAGATTTATTTGTTTGTGCTATTGTGTGTTCTTATGTCCATGTGTGTTTCTGACTATTTACATAATTAAATGTTTGTGTGGTCCAGGTTTCCACTCCTGTGCATGTGTGCTCCTAATGCTTGTACATGGAATTAATAAATCAACATATTAGTGTGGCGACCCTCTCCTCCATATCTGCCATTTGTTGCTGGCTGCCTTTCTTGCAGGTACTCCAGGTGGGACATCAGTAGACTGGCAACTCCTGGGTTCATCAGTAACACTGGCAACTCCTGGGCTCCTGGGCTCCCAGTGAACTTTTAAAAGCATCTTGGGCTCAGGTGTGCTCTCTCCTTTCTGACACATCATCATGGCTTTTGGTTGCTGTTCTGGTTTTGTTGCTGCACGGTACAACACTGCACATGCAGTCTTCCACTCATGTAACGACTGACACTACTGAACTTACTGATCACACATCACACTGTCAGTTTAAGTTTTCTATTATAAATCATTTGTAAATTGGCTTTGTCATGTGCATCTTTCTTTTCTGTCGTGGCCGTGTGGCCCAGTTTGTGACAATTAGATGTTAGAGAAATAATGAGATAAAATCCTCTGTGTGTGTGTGTGTGTGTGTGTGTGTGTGTGTGTGTGTGTGTGTGTGTGTGTGTGTGTGTGTGTAGTGCTGACATGTAATGAGTCAAGCAACATTAGCGGAATGGGTATTACTGGGTGATAAAAATCCTGAGCTTTAGATGATAATATTGATGTGTGTGAGAGGCACATCTGGGGATTACGCAGCAGTTTTGCAGAAATGTGATGCTCAATGTAAACCGCGGCTGCAGACAGATGACACACTGGAATTATTTTAAATATTCAAGGTCCTATATCATTCAGCATTTATGATTATTTCCTGACAGTTCATCATCATTTATGTTTTGTAAATGAAAATGAAGTCAAAGCCTGGTTTGAATGTGTTAATAGTGAATGAAGGTGAGGAATTATTGCTTCATTCAGGTGGTCCTTATCAACATATGAAGTTGGAAACACGAACTAGACCAATGAAAAATCAAATTTAGACTTTGTGTGGGTTGTTATAGTAAGCATCCAAAGCAAGAAAAGCTAAAGTCTAACCTCATGATTATTTTTCTTTATTATAGACCTATTGTACAATAATACCAGGACCAGGGCTGTACAATTAATTGCAATGTTATTGAAATCGCAATATGGACTGCTGCAATATCCAAATCGCAGGGAGGGGCAATATTTGTTAAAGGCAAAATATGTGTCAAACCCTTCTGAATGAAGTATTGTGGTGCTGCAGATACATCCCAGCCTACAAATCCTATCCTACAGACTAAAGAAACAAATCTTTGTTTGGTACAGATCGTCGCAAAAATCACACTTTAATCATTTCAATTTATTTTTTATTTAAATATTGTTTTTCAATGAAAATCACAGTTCCCTCCAATATCGTGAATCATATCTCTATAATAATATCTATGATAATCACATCATAGATCTATGTCTAATATCTATGATAATCACAATATCAGTCAAAATAATCGCAATTACATATTTTCTTTATATCGTGCAGCCCTAACCAGGACTAGCTGTAGCTGCAACACATTTTATCTTGTCTTATTTGCATCATAACCATGCATTATGATATCATACAGTACATAGCCATTACATACTTATGTTTATTTTGCCAGAATGTCATTTTCAAACAAGACAGACAGACACAGCAATAAGTTGGAGCAACTTATAGATTTAACAGACTAGAATAAGCAACCTAGCTACAGTTGATAAATTCTGCTGGTGAACCAAACAGTTGCTGGCTAAAAATGAGAATCTAGGGTTTTTCCTACATCAATCTGAAAGTAAGAATTTTGAGTGGCAAATCTCAACCCTGTCATTAACATGTGTCTTGGGTGATTAAAAGTGGATGGCTCTAAGTACAGGTGTGACTGCAGCCAAGACGCGTGGAGGTCCAATCACTCAGACAGCATTCAGATGTGGTCTGAGTGATATAGCCACATTTTTTCACAGTGTGTACGCAAATGTGTCCTAACCACGCCCACTTCTCTAAAGACACTAGACTGATATCATAACACAGGGAAATCACATAAAGTATGTTGTCAGTTAATGTTCATCAGGTTAATTCACTTTGGGACTCATTATATCGATTAACAAAATCATAACCAGCATTCCTTGAACAACCCAATCAAATGTCAACAGTGTATTTACTGACCATGTCTGAGACAGAGAAGATGTTTAATAAAAAACCACCACACACACACACACACACACACACACACACACACACACACACACACACACACACACACACATTTGCCTGGTCCTTAATTGCCACAAATCAATAAGCTCATAAGTGTGATTGGACGGTGTAAGCTAACAAAATGCTTATTCATGCTCGCAGACACAGAGCTTTTCAATCAGTAGACTGAGCCAAACAGCTGATGGAAACACAGATGGACAGGAGGAAAAGCAGCGGTTTGCTGCTGCTGATTTAAATAATGTTGTGGTACAGCTGAGTTTAATGACTCAACTGTAGTTTCTCTTAATGTATTTATGCTTGTAGTTTAGAGCATATAAACAGATTAGCATTTTAACCACTCAGCTCCTCTGTCTGAAAGAACCACGAGATAATAAAATTATTATGTAACAATAGTATTATTCTGACATTTTCTAACTTTTGAATTTAGCAAGAACATCGTTCGTTAAGGCCATGACTTTGATGCTTCCCAGAAAACTCATGGCTTAAAGTAAACTATTTTTCTTTTCTTTTTCATCCATCCATTCATAATCTATACCCGCTGATCTTGTGCAGGGTCACAGGGAATTAACTGAAAGTTAAGCTTCTAGAGAAATAGCAGTGGTTATACTGTATGGTTAATGTTAAACTCGTCCCTTCGCGGAGAATAAGCTGTTTGTGGCGCACCCCTCTCTCTCTGCCTTTTCTGACTTCAAATTATGTTTGTTACTTATAACTTCATTTATTGTCTGTGTAGTCTTGCATTGCCAGCCTTTCCTCCACAGCGCTGCGGAGGAGGGTCTGGCGAGTACACACAGCATTCTGGGATGGGAGAAAAAAACGTGCTCTGGTTTATTGGCATTTCTTTAAACCAATCCCAATCGTCTTGACAGAGCAACGGTGCCGCTGCAACATAGAATCGGGAAGGAACTTGTTTTGGTGGAACGTGTGTACGTTTTAAAGGTTGTTTTAGTCGTGCAACAGAAAAGTCAGATTGGACAGATCTAGCTAGCTGTCTGGATTTACCCTGCAGAGATCTGAAGAGCAGACTACCATAGTCCTCAGAAATCCACAGGAGTTTAAAATGCCAACACAAAGAAAGAGGAAGATAGATCCGCATTACAAGCCATCTGCGGTACCTCAGTAGACCTCGGCTGCTCTGCGAGGACACAGAGCAGGATTTAAACCAGAAAAATACCTCTTCAGCCAAGACCATGATCTTTCCCTAACCTTAACCGAGTGCTACGAATGCATAAACATAACCACAAAAACGTTTTGGGATGTTCTAGGTGCTGTAAGCGGATATTGTAGGGAAAAAAATGAGAAATTGTCAGTGAACATTTTGCTGATAAATTCAGGATCAACAATTTGTGACTTGCCAGATATGTTAATTAACACATTTCCCAATTATGTTAATAGAAAACATAATCTGGGCACCATTATGTTTCTTTAAAAAGCATATTTGCAGTTGCAAATTAGAAGTATATAAACATAATTTCCAAGAGAGGAGTAAACACTTTAGAGTTTGAGAAAATGAACCAAAACTCTGTGAAAACACAGATTACACCTCTCTCTTCCTGGTGCCATTTCTCATTCTCGTCTCTCACTCTTTTTGCATCTGACTCTCTGATACTTAGCCTCAATCTGATTAAGGCATTGGTGTGGATCTGGCATTTACATTAAAGATTCAATCACGTCTTTTTTCCATACAGCTGCATACAGTATGTGGTGATTCTAACACCAACTGTATGCTGCTTGAGTAACCCAACATTGAACCATATATCGACTTTACATTACAGAATAAACCAGCCAGCATCGTCATATTTTAGCAAAAAGAAATTTCAGTTTCCTTTGGGATACAAGCTGAACAACATCTCCATGCAGCAGCTCATAAAGAGAGTATCTACTTGGTCCACATATAAATGGAAAATGAATATGCATGCAAACACACTCAACGCAATCAACCTCTCTCTGAGTCGCAAACTCTCCTTGTTTTCCTCGCTCCTCTGTGTGTCTTTAAACTTCCCAGCCCCAATCTGTCTGTCTGTCTGTCTGCCTCGTCTTGTTATGTAACTGTAGGAATTCAAGCTGGTAGCCAGGTTGGCATGTGGTCTGCATGTGTCCATGTGTGTATGTTCAGAAGTACTACACTAGTATTGCTGATGTCAGAGGCGCTTTTCCACTGGGATTTAGTGTATACTCTCTCTCTCTCTCTCTCTCTCTCTCTCTCTCTCTCTGTGCCGTCACCCCTGCCGAGTGTTTCTGTTAGATGGGTGATAGAAACACTCGAGCAGTTGGAAGAAAATAAAATAGCTTTTCTGAGTGCAAAATTTCCATAAATGACAAAGAATCCTCCAAATGTCGTTTAAATGTGGTCTTAAACTACCTGCAACTTCCGGGACCGAAAAGTGAAGCCAATGCGGAAGAGCCTTAAACCTGCATTCTATCTCTTTTCCAGCAGGGGGCGACTCCACTAGTGACAAAAATAAGTCAGTTTCTATAGAAGTCTATGGGGAATTAACCCTAGTTCTATGGGATCAAATAATATCCTGGTTTCAGAATCACAACAAACTCTATTCTGGTCCTGGGCCCACGGTTAACTGTAACCCAATTTCACAGAAAGTGGTTCACAGTTTGTGAAACCTCCTGCAAACTAACAAACAAATACACTACCCGAGTGGTTAGGGCAAACAGCAACATTACTGCAACGTTCACGGTTGGATTCTGGCTGCAGACCTTTGTTGACCTTCTCTCTCTCTCCCCTTGTTTCCTTTCTGCCTCTATACTTATACTATAAGGATTCCAATAAAAGCCCAAATTAACAAGCGCAAATTCACAAAAGCTGCGACCACATCCACAAATGCATCCACACGTTCATGCATTAACACACACACACAACCTCAGAAACACTTTCATGCCAAATTTTAGCCACCAAGGGTGAAAACTGTGGACGCCAAAGGGATGGGAAATTTCTGTCGACCGAGCGACTAAGCGAGCTATAGCTCTTCTGGTCGCAGCTAATACAAAATATATAAAAATAGTATGAGAATGTGTTGGATCCGGCTAAACTGACTACATTGTTTTTCAGTCAGATTCAGGATTATGTTTGCGTAATGAGTGACTTACTTCCCCTCTGAGCCGTAGCTGTTCATGCTGTCCTCTATAGACTCGTGGCTGGCCTGTCGGACAGTCCGACTGGGCATCTCTACAGCCAGACCCGTCTCCGTACTCCTCTGGATGGTTCCCTTCAACTTCCTGCCCTCTGTATCCACTGCAGGAAAACAGACAGACACACACACATTAATTCAGCTGCTATACACATGTGAAACTGGGTTTTTATACACCAAAGTAGATGAAATATTTTCAAAGAAAACAGGCCAGTCTAGAGCCAGTTGAGGGAGTTGATTGTTTGGTGATCTCGCATTGCTAGACCTATCACCACAGCGCTGCGGAGGAAGGTCTGACCCCTCCACACATAAACTCCTTAACTGTTCACGCAATACAGTAACGTGAGAAATTTGAATTTGCTGGATTCATAGCGTAATTTGCTCTTACCAGTGTATCGCCGTGTGTATTGTGTCCATAGGCAATCCCCACCAATCGGTTCCAAAACGTCCCAGTTAGATACTAAATGCTGTAAACATATTCTTTCTAAATCTTAACAATCATTCCCTGAACAAACCATGCTGGCCGACCTTACTGCAGTAACCAAATTTTCTTCAAAACTTGCCATTTTCAGCATGTAACGTAAGCTTGCTTGTTTAGAGCGTAAAAACACAAACAAAGGGTAAATGTGAGGGACATCCGGCGGAACTTCCGGCGGTGCCGGAACAATCCGGTAAATGAACCGTCGTAGATCCAGACTAATTGTTTGATAACAAAACAAAACAAAAAAACATTTTTAATTCTAAAATATTAAAAAGAATGCCCACATGTGTTTCTAATCTGTTCAGTTGAAGCTGTTTATGTCTTTGTCCTGCTGTGAGCCCATCAGTGTCAGAAGAAGGACGAACACAGTGATGAGGAATCGCTTTAAAAAGGCCAAGGACAAAAGCACTTGATTCCTCCTCAGAGCAGAGACATACATCTTGTTGCAAAATAGACCTGGAAATTGATGCACGGCACACTTTATGGGACGTCTCTCAGGCTGCAAGGTGTCCTGTGTGGGCGTGTGTGTTGATGGAGGTTGAGTTTATAATGAAGTTCTCTAGTACGAGGTTTTTGACCTTGTTTTTAGGACAGGACGTGTAAGTTGTTTTCCTCTTAATAGTAGGGACACACACACAAAACACTATTTAAAAAAAATGGTAATTCAATCATTTACATAATGGAGCTTAGTGTATTTCAGTGCAAGTCTTCTGACTAAATAAAAGCTAAAATCCACTGAATTAGTGGATGAAAGGTAAAAACTAAAATACTAAAATACATGCATTTTTGCCCCTCCTCCACTTCCAGTGGCATTAGCGTGACTGTGTTCGAACCACTGATCAAATCCAGACAATGAGTCCGTTTACCTACACACTAATATTCAGAATTTGATATGGGTCATGTAAACAGCTTATTCTGTTGGAATATTCCAAATAAGCATTTTAACAGGTTTTTTTCTGTGTTTGCACAGTCCAACAAGTCCGGTGCAAAATCCTATTTTGCACTGCTGCATGCAAACGGGAATATTAGTGGAATATTCACATTCATTAGCCATGTAAACAGCTTAGTCGGAATATTGTCTTTTTTGGAATAAGGGCAAAAACCGGAATAATATGTCCATGTAAACATAGTCACACACACACACACACACACACACACACACACACACACACACACACACACACACACACACACACACAGAGTGCCATAAAGTTAGTTCTGTAGTTATTAAAGAGCGACCTAGAACCGTGCTATTTCTATAGTTCACATGGGACGGGACGTTGGCAGATTTGGGTTACTGCTTCATGACTGGCTCCATATGATCAGTTATCTACTGTGTTAGACTGTGAGTAGGCACAGCGGCACTGTCAAACATTAACACTACAGGCAGTGCAGCCCAGTCCAAAGGTCAAGCTTGTGTTAAATGTGCATGATACACTACACAAGTTTCTCTGAGTACCTTGAAAAGCGCTTCATAAATTAAATGTATTATTATTCTTATTATCATTCTACCTGGTGTGCCTTGGATATTTACAGCATGTAGTATACACCTGCATTCACAGCGTTCATTCAGATTGATTTCCAGTGAGCTTAAGAGTGGCATAAACCCAAAGTCCTTGGATTGCAAGCAATGCAAATAGGGTCAGGGTGCACTTGTAATGCTTGTGGGACCCGGAGAGCTACCTAAACAGCCACAAAAAAGGTTTGTTGTAAAACAAACTTCCTAATCTTTCCCTGCTTTACTCTAAGTCCGGCAGCCCAATGTGCATCACTGTGGTAAAACAGTCACAAGTCCAGCTCATCTTTACAAGGATCAGCATTCAAAGGTCTGCATGAAGTCACAGACTTCTCATGAAACAAACTTATTTTTGTATGCTGCAGTAACTCAAATGAAACTGGTAGACACTGTGTCCCCAGCATCAAAAGCTCACAATGAGCCCCGTAACGGTAGAAAATAAATTAACAGAATGACATGCTTCACAGTCTGCAGACAGTGAGCGTCTTCAAAAGTCTCTTAACACACCAAGGCTCAGCTAAAAAAAGAGAAGTTCGGCTCTTGACAGTGACACAAATATTATCAATATTAACTGCTGCAATACACCTTATATCCAGAGGGGCTGGCAGTGATCGCTCTCACGCTAGGCAGAGTCCACCATAAGAGTAAACAAAAAAAACTATTTTAATAATTATAAGACTTTAGTTTCGTTCTAAGATGTTTCACAAGAAGTCCACAATTCCTGAAATACCACCAATGAATGTGAAGGAAGAGTTGTGGGCTATGTTCATGTGGGAACATATTACACTTGAGTGAGAGTGCATGATTGTGTGTATGTCCTCTTTCTATGCCTCGTCTCTGTCTGTCTGTCTGTCTGTGAACAGTTGTCGGTGTGGCACCTAGGAACAGCGAAAACTGTCTCCTGTCTCCAACATCCCACCCTATTCACTATTTAGTACACTATACAACGCATTCATGATATCGTACGAAAACTTATACACAACATTTTGTATGATAGCCTATGAAATTATGGTGACTGCTGGCCGGTCACGTGACAACCGGTCACACATAAAGGTTAAGTTTAGCGGTCTTTACAGTTAAATTTTGCTGAAAAAAGGTGACTTTACAGGGCACCGTGAGATAACGGTCGTTTCAGCGGCGGTTGCAGTTGAGTTTAGCCAACAAAGGTGACTGTCCTGCAGCGACGACAGTTAAGTTTAGGCACCAAAATGACTAGTTAAGATTGGAAAAAAGGATTGTGGTTTGGGTTAAAACACCAGACCACTTGACTTCTTCTGGGACACAAACTCCAGCACTTGAAAAGCCCTGTTATTTTGGACCCATCAAACCACCCTGAGCTCCTCTACGCGGATCTTGGCGCTCTTATACAGCGGCAGTAAATAAGTGGAATACAGTGCATTACTTTGCATAGCTATATGAACATATGGTTCATGAGAACAGCCTGCACTAAACTGTACCTCCACCATTTTACTTGAGTGTCTAAACACTGAAGCTGTGTTCGAAACCGCTTCCTCATTCACTCACTCACTATTCCTTACATAGTGTTTTTTAAATAGTATACTATATATGAAACCAAATGAGATTTCGGACACTACACTGAAAACGTGACTTGCGTCAGGAGATGTTTGTTTGTTTGTGTGACAGGGGGCGGGCACGCCCAGCATCATGTTAACAAACCAAGGTTATAATCGTTAACAAAAACGAACGAAATAACGAAAACTAGATCGGAAAAAACATTGTCGTTAACTGAAATAAAAATAAAAACGAGGCATTACAAAAAAACGATAACTAAACTAAAACTGTAATGTCTGTTTACAAAACTAACTAAAATAAAATAAAATTATTGAGTAAATGTCCTTAGTTTTCGTCTTTGTCTATGTCTTTCATAGAGCAAATAACGTTATATCTTTCAAACCATGACATTTCCCGTAGACATGTATAGTTTCCGACTGGGAACCCAGAAATCCCGACATTCCACGTCAAATTGAACACAACATATACCATGCCCCTCGCGTCGTCGCCTGGCATCATAGCGGTACTGAAAGTCGGATGAAAGCGGCACCTATTTGATTATGAGTGTGTCATATAAAAGCAATTTCCTGTCAGTGGAATGTGGTAAAATTTGTGGACAATTTATTAAAGGGAAAAATCCCACGGATTTGAAAGTACATTTGAGAAGCGCACACAAGCTAGGAGGCTAACCTAGCTTAACAAGGTAAAGGAGAGAGCAAAGCCCCCTTTCCCAGAAACAGAAGCTAACCCTGGATACAGGGCCAGGCAGCATGACAGAGACAACAGCAGGACAGAGAACACTACAGGAGGGCTTTCACCAGCGACCCGATAGCTGCTGGTTAGTACATACGCAGGAACACCAAAAGCGGGAGGAAGCGTGAGTTAATATGTGGATTGATACTGGGATGTCTACACAACTGTGTGAGTCGATTGACTTCAAAAAGTTCGCCACTTTAAGTTCAAAACACCTGTTGATGTCTTCTTTAGTCTGTTGGCTATTTAGGTTTTTTCCTGGAACACGTCACAACACATTTTGCACTTACTGCAGCGTCTTGTGTAGACTGTTTACATATGTATGACCATATGACCATATGATTATTTAAATGGGAATAATGAGAGAGTCAACGATGGAGTGATATGGGACTCAAGCTTGTGTCCAAGACACAGTTGACATTGATGTGGATGCTGTTCCCACGGAGACCAGGCTGGAACCCAAACATGCGGTAAACCGTTTTAACACACAGGCATGCTATTAGCTTTGCTGTCTGTGTGTGTTTGTGTGTATATAACCTGCTGTCACCTCTTGGTGTATTGAGTAGAGTTACATAACTAATATAGCAAGTGGATAATGGCTGGAGACACATCAGCCACTCTGCTTCACGACCACCCTTTCATGGCGCTGATGGGATATTATCTCACTTCAGTTCAATCTAATTCAACAAGCTTTACGTGTAGCAGAGTGAAAGGCAATCTCACCAGCCAGTCAGGATAAAAGATTAAAATGTAGAAGATTGACAGTTATTCTTATTTACTACATTTCTATCCCGATTCGCTCTCCACATATCTTTAGACCTGAGATGCTTTCTCTTTTTCTTTGCATCTCTTTCTGTTTCTGTGCTTTTAGCTGCAGCCAGCGTCTAGTATTAGCCACTCTGCCAGTCGGTAAGTCCCAAAAAACGTAAAAAAAAAGAAATATATAGAAATATCTCCCGTTGCCAGGTCGTATCTAAGGTCTGTCCTATTTACTGGAGCAGTGAACAACGTTTGCATTGCACAAGAACCTTATGGGATGGGAATAATTTTTTTCCGGGTATTAGTCAAACCCTCAGGTGTTACCAGGGAAACTGACTTATTGTTTGAAAAACCTTTTAGATTTTGATTGCAAAACGCATGAAAATATGAATAAATGGTCTTAAAAAATGTTATTTGGGAAATGACCATGGTTTAAGTGGGCAAATGCCCTTAACCATTACATAACTATATATAGAAACAGACACCAAAATAAATGTGGTCCAAAAAAAGTCATTAGAACCTTAAATGGTGTTAGTGCAAAGCATGTTTAGAGCCATTATTTCAATGTCTTACAGTGAATTTAAAGTTGCTATGATTGTGTAGAATTCTTCACATATCAAATTATTCTGACGGCATAGGTTTTTTTTTCCGTATACGAAACGAGACAAGGCCTTTGAGAACTGATTTAGTGTACATGTGGCTTTTTAAATAGTGAGCAGTCCACACCAGCTACAGGTAATGATCCTGAAACAAATGTTTAGGGGTATAAGGAAACAGATGTTTGGACAGCCAACATCTGCTTGGAAAGCCAAGTTGGACCATTTGTTCCCTCTGTGACCAGCTGTTGTTGTTTATTTCTTTCCAGATGTTTGAGATCTTAAGTCTAGTCCAGCCAAATAAAAATCTGGTAGCTCACTGTGTCTGAAGTCAGAGGAATTGCAAAGTATGCTTCTGTCAACCCAATTTCTCCCCTTTATTTCACCACACCCACACAACTCTGTCAGTTAGTCCTCTCAGTGTCCTATAAAAGTCAAACAGCTGCAAGTAATCAATTTATTGATTATAATATCTTGCTACGGTTGCTAAAGGTGAACACTATATATATATATATATATATATATATATATATGGTGTTCATATATATATATATATATATATATATATATATATATATATATATACATATTTGTATATATAATCTCATATTTCAATATGAGCTAGAGCATTTCTCCCAATCTGTTCTCTGTGCATTGAAAAAGTAAAAATGTCATTGCTAAGATAACCCACTGTGTTTGTATGAATGTAGTTCACAGCATGTGATGTAGAGCACCAACTGTGATGTAGCACAAAAAGTGTCTGACGTGACGCACAAAAGTTGTGATGTAGCAATCAGAGAGCCAGGACTCATTAGTTTGTCTCCCAGCAGAGAGATATTAATGAAAGCAGAGCAGACACAAGAATAGCTGCCCCCCATTCAGCCAACTTATCTGGCCAACACACTGACAGACTGACTGACAGACAGACGGAGAGACTGATAGACAAGGTAGGTCAGAGGCTACCTTGTGACTGGCCTTAATGATTCAAAACACATACAGGCCCAGGACTCATCCTAGAGTTAAGATTTCTAAGCAGCTTTGCCATAAATGTCCCCTAGAATTTGTAATATTCAAATAAGCCAAATGTCTGCATACTACACCAGATAAACACACGTTAAAGCTTCTGTTGTGCAGATCCATACAGTGCCAGTGGTGGAAGAGTATTTAGATTGTTTACTTAAAGGAGAATTCCGGTCGATTTCAACACGTAGCTATGTTGTTTGTTGTCATGTAGTGCTGTCAGTAGATGAGAAAAACGAAAATAATCTGTGTTGCCTACAGCGAGTTATGCTACTGCTAGATTTCGCATCCAAGCGGCTGAAACGGGGCAGGTTTTAAACGTGCTATAAGTCTCTTAACATGTTGTGTAGGCAATACCGATTATTTTCGTTTTTCTCGCTACTGACAGCACTACGTGACAACAAACAACATAGCTACGTGTTGAAATCAACCGGAATTCTCCTTTAAGTAAAAGTACTAATACCACTCCGTGAAAAGTCCTGCAACTTAAGTAAAAGTATGTATCAGCATAATTTACTTTAAGTATCAAAAGTAAAAGTACTTATTGTGCAGTGAAATGTTCCCTGTCAGTGTTTTCCTATTACTGTATATCTGATGTTTCTGGATTACTATTGCTGCTGCATTGAATAAACTGTTTGCTACGTTTTGTTGGGGCTGAACGTGGCCCTGATAACCTTGACATTGGGTAGACAATGACTGATGGGAGACAAAGGGAGCACACAAACTAAATACACAAGGTAACAAGAGTAGTAACGAGGGACAGGTGACATGAGGGCTGATGAACAGGTGGAGCACATCAGGGCGGAACTAGTCTCGCTTTGCCAGACCTTCATCCACCGCGGCGCTGCGGAGGAGGGTCTGGCTAGTCCACACAGCATTCCGGGATGACAGAAAAACATGCTCTGGTTTATTGGCAATTCTTAAAACCAATCACAATCGTCTTGGGCGCTAAGCACCGAGAAAAGCTGCGGTGCCGCTGCAAAACAGCCTCGGGAAGGAAGTTGTTTTAGTCGTGCAACAGAAAACTCAGATTGGACAGATAGTCTAGCTAGCTGTCTGGATTTACCCTGCAGAGATCTAAGGAGCAGTTAACCATGGTCCTGGAGATTACAATGCCAACACAAAGGAAGCCCAAGACAATGGATACCCGGCCTAAATGAGTGAAATCTGGCTGAATTTCCGTCAGCAACGGATCAATCCTGGAAGTGGAACGTTGAGGATATAGACTAGGGCGGAACATACAAGCTTAGTTGGAAACCGTTCCCTAATACGGAAATAGTGCACTATATAGTGTGTTCACCATTTTGTAGTGGTGTTTGAATTCTCCATATGCCATAAAATACCCACAATGCACAGCTAATCTATGAGTATACATATGATGTACCCTACATTTTACTCCCATATACCACAATGCAACGCAAGAAGAAGCAGCTGCACCCGCGGAAACTAAAGATATATATAAACTTAAAGATATATATATATATATATATATATATATATATATATATATATATATATATATATAACCTTTTACTATTCTTCTGTGCTTGGTTTGTACACAAATAACTGGCGCTATACCTGTGTGGACGAAATCTTGTTTGGTCGTTCCCTACTGTATATAGTTCACTATTTAATAAACACTATACAGGGAATAGTGAGTGAGTGAATGAGGGAACGGTTTTGAACACAGCTAAGGCGGGAAAACGCACAAGGCAGGAAGTTGAGTATCTGAAATGAGATGAGAGGTGAGAATACAAAACAAAACTGATAACTGGAAACATAACTTAATCAACAGACCAGGGTGGGACAATTATCGACCAATACTAATAAACCATTATTCAGACATCGAGGCACTTACAGAGTATTACAACTTGAATTATTTTCCTGCATGTGGCATACATGTTCTGGACTAATGGTGGCTGTTAGATGTCAGACAGAGGCATTATTGAAACAAAAGACTTGCTCTCACTGTTTACGCATCAAGCATACACTTAGCTTGATATATGTTTTCATGTGTCTTTGAGCAAGGCATTTTAGCCCAGGCTTCCTTGTGCAAATCTGCAATTGTAATTGGTATAGTAGCTCCCAGGTGTTCAAAAATAGCATAGTGTACTAAGCAGAAATCATTCATTTGGAGAAAGGTTACAAAATGCTTATCTACCAATAAAGTAATTAGCTCTGACTCTGTCTTCCGGCCCGTAACGTTCTGCTTTGCCTGTCATTTGTGGTGCCAAGAGGTTTCAAATTTCATTCTTTTTCATCTCCAGCCATAGTCATCACTCGTCATAGACTGTAGCACCACCATGGGAAAGGCATTTTTTTCTCCTCTATCTTGTGCTGACAGGTACCTTATGCCAGATTCTCTCTCTTTCTGTAGGTAATGGGCTGATGGCGACAGAGCAATTTCACTTACTGGATATTGCAGTACATCCATTTTATTTTATTTAACCATTTATTCATCCATGGGAGGTTTGGGATGCGAAGCATTGCCTGGCTATTTCCCAGCCCAGTGTTGCTTCATTTTGACTCAGGAACAGGATGGATTAAAAGGTTTTAGCCATAGACTGCATATAAAGATGGGCAACGCGTCTCCACTTTCTCCCACTGTACAAAGTGAAGCCAAAGTATCCCGGATACGGGCGCCGCCATCTTGTAATTTTGGAGTCAGAATCTGCGCACAGTGCGCAGTAGTGATCAGGCAGATGGAGCCGCAGTTTCAAAACCCCGCCCATACACAGGCCCGACCAATCGCGAGTCCCTCGCAGCTGTGATCATGTCATTTCACCCAGTTTTTATGGGATCAATTAACCGAACTTATTAGAAAAATAAACACTTGAACAAAAAGCGTGATAAGAGATGACAGAAACTATCTTTAGGAAAATGATATGTGTACAGCGATATTTAGGAAGATACACTTCTACAAATGATTCTGTATCGCACCCCGACAAAGGATTCTCCCAAAGTCTGGGTGTGTGAAATAAGGTCAAGCTAAAATGCATCATGATGTTTTTATCTTTTTTCATGTGTTTTTTCCTCTACGTCACCCAGAGGAGCTGATCTACCCTGACTGTCTTCATTAGTTTTTGTGACAGACTCAGTGTGGCGGTACAGGAGGGTGGGTGGGCGAAGGGATACGTCACTAACTCTCAGCACGACATGAGGGGAAAATAGAGCCTAGTTGAGAGTTTTGAAACTTTAGAAAGGGTTTCAAAAGAAAAGGAGTCCTTAGGAGAAAGTAAGGAGTTCATCTTATAGTGTGTCACACTAACACTGACAGGGCTAGGACTTCCCACTGTGTAACACACACACACACACACACACACACACACACACACACACACACACACACACACCTAGTGCATTTCACTATCTTTGTGGGGACCCGTCATTGACATAATGCATTCCCTAGCCCCTTACCCTAACCTTAACCATCACAACTAAATGCCTATCCTTAACCCTTACCCTCACCCTAACCATAACCTAATTCTAACCTTAATCCTAAAACCAAATCTTAACCCTCAAACAGCCCTTTAAAGTTGTGGGGTCCAGCATTTTGGCCCCACAAAGCTGTCCGGATCCCACAAGTATACTGTATTCCTGTTTTGGTTTTTTTGGTTTTTGGACCCCATATAGTTAAACTAGAACACACACACACACACACACACACACACACACACACACACACACACACACACACACAAAAAAAATCCTGCACCAAATGTTGGCTGGAGTAGTGCTTGTTGTTTATGCATATGGTGAGTTACCTCCCCACATCCTTAAATAAAAAAAACCCCACAACACATCTCAATCTGCACATCTTTCTCAACACATTCCATTCTACAATGGTCTTTGTCTTTCCTTCTTTCCTCCTCTCAGCAAGCCTATTTTGTCTGCCATATTTAATAGCATGGTAGTATGGGTATTGGAACACACAGTATCTCTGCAGCTACAAGCTAATGTGACTAAGGTGTGAGTCATGAGCTGATTGATGCAAATGTCATTAATAGATTAAGTAGTCCAGACACCACATGAATCAGGATCTGTTTATGGTCAGGGGAGTCGAAGATTTAAGGGATTTTTCTTCCTACTGTCTTATTATTTCATTACTAAAGTCTGGAACCAGAGAAGATAGGCTTCACAAACAAACTGACAAGATATAGGAACAGAGATGAAAAACCAAAATGTCCACCAATGCCCAAGGATGGTGTAAGACTTTAAGTGAAGCGGCTTCACACGTTGCACGTTACAATGACGATTTTTAAAGAGTAGACTGTGTTAACAAGCAAGGAAAGGAAAGACAATTCACAGATTGATGATTTATGCTAGCTGGGAATTGTATTTTTACCAATTGTAGAATGCTAACAGCCAAAATGCACAATCGTCAACAACACTGGGATTATTATATGCCACAAAAATCCATTGATGGAAATTTAAGATGTCACAAATTGTAACAATATCAAGCATTTTTCATTCCCTTTCTGTCCGGAAAAAAACATCCCCAAATTTGATGATTTTGAAATTGAATGTTTGAAAATGAAGGATGAAGTGTTCCTTTATGTGTTGAGAAGATTCTGCTACTTATAAATTACTTTTATTTTTTATTTTTTTATTACTAAATAAAAAACCCTCTAGAATCAGCTGGAAAATGCGTCGTCACAGAGCTGAAAACAGGGCTGTTTTTCTGACACCATGAAAAGTTTAAAAACTTTTTAGAGATACGTGGTTCTCACAGGGCAGCGACACTACCAACATATGATGATCTCATAGAATATGAAACATTTCTGGTAGACCATTATTAATATTAGCACAGCCTTAAACACCTACAGCAGTAAAATGCAGCATACACATTAAACTGAAACGTGGGTGCATTGGACACCCTGTTGTGTGCTCAAGCGCTCTGCCTTTTTATCACCACGAGTTTACAGCCACGTCTCTGCTGATTGGGTATCACCTGTGACACAGCCACTAAACGAGAGACACACCCACCAAACGAGAGAAAACATATATTACATGTCGTTCAACCAGGAAACCTGCAAAACGGTGCACACCATTTTGAGTTTGAACGTGCCCCAGCCTTTTACCTAGCATTAGTGCCCTAGTCTGTGTCTCAAATCGCACACTTCTGTACTTACACTTGCTATTTTGAGTACATAGTTTAGAGTACATACTTTCAATCTACATCTGAAAGACAGCCTGTTGTCATGAACCATTTATTCAAAAAGCTCAGAAAAGTTAAGCATTGTAATTCGTAAGCGTTCCAAGTTTTTTTTTTTGCTGTATTCACTACATTGACGGCTGCTGTATAAGAATGCGGCTGGCCGCGTAAGGAGGTCGTCGGGGAGGATGGGTGGGTGTTAACATAGATAACTTTCAAGCCAGAGAGCGGAGTTCACTTCCCGGGGAAAACTAAAGCCCTTCACCAGGGAAATGCGTGTTCGAGTGTTTTAACCCAAACCACAATCTTTTTCCTAATCTTAACTAGTCGTTTTGGTGCGTAATCTTAACTTTCGTCGCGGCAAAACGCTCATATTTTGTGGACTGAATTTAACCGTAATGTCGGCCGAAACGACTGGTAGCTCGCGGTGCTTTGTACCCGGCTCAAAGTCACCTATTTTCGGGTAACTGATCCACCAACTACCACATAAAATGGACGACTTGGAATTGCAACTCGCTGGAAATCGCTATGTTGTGTTTTGATTATCACTGAAACCTGGCTTCACCCGGGGATACCTGATGCTAGCATGCAGCTAGCAGGACGCACTCTGCTACGCTGGGACAGGACTGAGGACTCCGGTAAGAGCAGAGGAGGGGGGCTCTGTATGTACGTGCATGAGAACTGGTGTAATAACAGAACAATTATAGATAAACACTGTTCCCCTGACCTCGAGTATATATCTATAAGATGCCAGCCTTTTTTTCTACCAAGAGAGCTAACAGTAGTGATCGTCACGGCTGTGTATATTCCACCCGACGCCAATGTAAACATGGCACTCTCTCTCCTGCTGAACACCAGAAATGAACAGCAGCGGGCCCACCCCGACGGTGTTCATATACACAGGAGACTTTAATAAGGCCAACTTGAAGCACAGAAATTTTAATTGCATGTTGTGTCTGTTAAGCGGCACAAAGGCACTCTTTAGAATTATGCCCCCACAACTGGCATTTTAGCTAACTGGGAGCTTTGACCATTAGCTACAGCAACTCCAGTTTGCTAGCACCGATTTTGGTCGTTTGTTTTCCTATCGACAGTACTCTGAGCTATCTAGCAATTAAGGTTCAGGTAAAAATCGGCCGGAGTTCTCATTTAAAATGGCCACATGCAGTGCACTGAGTACCTGGATGCTGCTCTCACAGTGGTCAAAATGTTGAGTGTGGATCGCTGGACACTACTTGCACTCAACGGCCACCATCTTTGCTATGGAGCAGAAGCTACGTGACCACCAACTTATTTTTAAACTTGAAGTGGCGGGCGAGGAAGCTGTAGCAGTTACTATTGAAACGGCGAAACACAAACGATACAAATGTAATATATACATGCTTTTTCCCCTGATATGTACCACTATACTGCCGTCAGTTAGTAAGAAAACAAGCCGGGTGGACGACAATAGGTGGCGGTAATGCTCGGCCCAGCTGCAATTTACCATTAAACAGAAGAAGAAGAAGAGTAATTTCCGATCAGTGTATTAAGACAACACTAACCTGTCGAAATGTAGGCACTGCACAGTGTGTGCACAGTGTACTACATGTAAGTGCACTCACGGAAGTATCCGATTTGAGACACACTACTGGTGTTTTCACTTTTTGGAGTTGCTGCTTGTTTTTGGACTCTGTAAACCTTTAGTTAGTCAATTATTTTACTGCACCAGCCCTTCGTCTGCATTTGGATTCTTCTCCTGCTGCCTGTTCTGCAACTGTGACAGATAATAAGTAGCACTTTGTACTGTTATGGCATTAGCTTCCCATTTTACACAGTACCTGCCAGTAGAATAACAGTGACATACTGTTTTCATGTGGCATACTGCAGCAACATACCAACCGCAGCATTTCCAATTAACGAATCATGATACCTGGGGAGTGCTGCTATATGCACTAGCTTTCAGAAAAACCTTTAAAAAATCTTTACCTGGTTAAAAGGAAGTGTTTCAACACAGTCTTTGTGTGTACTTTTGCATGTATAGATTCCCTTTACATCATCTCTTTTGCCTCCTTACGGCCACAGAAAATGTCCCTGGGAAATTGGATGGAGGTACTCAGGGTAAATGAAGTTTCCTGATGACGCAGAAGAGTTATTGAGCGGGCCAGCAGCTGCCAATACTCTGCTTAAACCTATGTATTGATTGTACATTTCTGTCATAAACATCTTAATTCATCATTGGTTCATTAATGACCTTTTATCCTGCACTGAGTTTGACCTGCTGTGAGCTTTAAAAACACACACACACACACACACACACACACACACACACACACACACACACACACCATGAAATAAGTGCAGAGAGATGAAAATGTCGAGCTGGATTACATCTAACAGGATCAGCGTAATCTGATTAGAGCATTAGGAATTAAATCTTCAAATGATTGAATACTGCACTATTTAACTTTAACATGCTGATGTTTAGCAGCTTTAAAGGAGATCTGTTATGCTTTACCTTATTTTCTGTCATATCTATAATGTTCCAATTTCAGATGTTCATAAGAAACATGGCCGAAGCTTCAAATAATGAGGTAACTGAATGTAAAAGTAGTCCCTGTTGTGCAAAACCCTCAGAAATTTTGACCGTTCTGAATCCCAACCATCCTGGCGCTAAGTCCCGGATGCAGCAATGGTGCCTTTGCAAAATAGATAGCTGAGATAGCAAAAGGGGAGGGACATCCAATGTGTGAGGGATTTACATCCGTTGAGCCAGACTAGTAGAAACCCAGAATACAGGTATGAACCTAAAAAATGAGCATAATACAGTGGGGAGAACAAGTATTTGATACACTGCCGATTTTGCATGTTTTCCCACTTACAAAGTATGTAGAAGTCTGTAATTTTTATCATAGGTACTCTTCAACTGTGAGTGGCGGAATCTAAAACAAAAATCCAGAAAATCACATTGTATGATTTTTAAGTAATTAATTTGCATTTTATTGCATGACAAGTATTTGATACATCAGAAAAGCAGAACTTAATATTTGGTACAGAAACCTTTGTTTGCAATTACAGAGATCATACATTTCCTGTAGTTCTTGACCAGGTTTGCACACACTGCAGCAGGGATTTTGGCCCACTCCTCCATACAGACCTTCTCCAGATCCTTCAGGTTTCAGGGCTGTCGCTGGGCAATATGGACTTTCAGCTCCCTCCAAAGATTTTCTATTGGGTTCAGGTCTGGAGACTGGCTAGGCCACTCCAGGACCTTGAGATGCTTCTTACGGAGCCACTCCTTTGTTGCCCTGGCTGTGTGTTTCGGGTAGCCCAGCCACGACCCATCTTCAATGCTCTTACTGAGGGAAGGAGGTTGTTGGCCAAGATCTCGCGATACATGGCCCCATCCATCCTCCCCTCAATACGGTGCAGTCGTCCTGTCCCCTTTGCAGAAAAGCATCCCCAAAGAATGATGTTTCCACCTCCATGCTTCACGGTTGGGATAGTGTTCTTGGGGTTGTACTCATCCTTCTTCTTCCTCCAAACACAGCGAGTGGAGTTTAGACCAAAAAACTCTATTTTTGTCTCATCAGACAACATGACCTTCTCCCTTTCCTCCTCTGGATCATCCAGATGGTCATTGGAAAACTTCAGATGGGCCTGGACATGTGCTGGCTTGAGCAGGGGGACCTTGCGTGCACTGCAGGATTTTAATCCATGACGGCGTAGTGTGTTACTAATGGTTTTCTTTGAGACTGTGGTCCCAGCTCTCTTCAGGTCATTGACCAGGTCCTGCCGTGTAGTTCTGGGCTGATCCCTCACCTTCCTCATGATCATTGATGCCCCACGAGGTGAGATCTTGCATGGAGCCCCAGACCAAGGGAGATTGACCGTCATCTTGAACTTCTTCCATTTTCTAATAATTGCGCCAACAGTTGTTGCCTTCTCACCAAGCTGCTTGCCTATTATCCTGTAGCCCATCCCAGCCTTGTGCAGGTCTACAATTTTATCCCTGATGTCCTTACACAGCTCTCTGGTCTTGACAATTGTGGTGAGGTTGGAATCTGTTTGATTGAGTGTGTGGACAGGTGTCTTTTATACAGGTAACAAGTTCAAACAGGTGCAGTTAATACAGGTAATGAGTGGAGAACAGGAGGGCTTCTTAAAGAAAAACTAACAGGTCTGTGAGAGTTGGAATTCTTACTGGTTGGTAAGTGATCAAATACTTATGTCATGCAATAAAATGCAAATTAATTATTTAGAAATCATACAATGTGATTTTCTGCATTTTTGTTTTAGATTCCGTCTCTCACAGTTGAAGTGTACCTATGATAAAAATTACAGACCTCTACATGCTTTGTAAGTAGGAAAACCTGCAAAATCGGCAGTGTATCAAATACTTGTTCTCCCCACTGTAGATCCCCTTTTAACATGAACCATGTTTAGATTAATGTATAGTGTGTTAGCATGCTAACATTAGCTAAGTAGCACTAAACACAAAGCACATCTGATGCTGATGGGAATGTCACTAGTTGGATCAATTGGAATTTTGACCTGATGGAGGAGCTAGATGATGATGATGATGATGACGTCACAGGATCACGGAAGTTATTTTTCAATGAATCTTGAGGGCGACATCCAATAGTTGTTGAGACTCAAAACCACAAATGTCAACCTCATGATGGCACTGGAGAAAAAGTCAGGGGATTACCAAAATTGTTAGGAAAACATTAACTTTAACATGCTGATGCACCGTGAGTGCCAAGTTGTAATTCGATTTTTGCAATTCTTGCCGATCACTAATGGAGGTCACCGATAAAGGCAACACACTATAATGCACTTTTAATCTACTTTAGCCACTGTATTAGGTCAGCTAAACACTTAAGGAGTGAAAGATTAAATGTAACCACAGATTGTGAATCAGTCATGAATTTGTAACACTGTGAGGACGTTGGCTGAGCCCCAGTCAGCCATCTCCTTCCCTTCCTGAAACCTCTCCAGGGATGTGTTCAGTGTGCTGGCAGCAGGGAGGATATGAGGACGCTGGTACGTCATGATATTAATACATTATTTACTCACACAGGCTTACATATCTCCAGTGTATATCATTTTCATACAAATTGGTGTGTCTTGCTTCTTCTTTTTTTAAATACACCGGGAAATTGTGAGATATAATGTGTTTTATTTGTAGAACCAAATTTGATATATTTGGCGAAAGGGTGGTATACGCAGATGGAGAGACAACAAGGTGCAAACACAGAGTGTGAGCGACAGGAACTAGAGAGAGAAAGAAGAGATACGGATAGAAAGAGAAAAACCAAGAGGTGGAGAGCACGATGATGAAAGGAAAGATCACATATTCTGCTCCTCCAAACAGACCGGTACTGTGTCACAGAAGCAATACAACAAACTGATAAACTATTTCCCAGAGTTCTATTTCCCGAGATTGTGAGACAGACGAGACCCCATAAAATAAACTTCTCTTCTTCTCTTTCGCTTCATCTTCTACTTGATATTTGCAAAAGACTTACTGTAAACGCTTGTGTATAACAAAGTTAGATCACACTCAGCATTAAACTGAATTCTCAACCAGAGAAGCTTTCGATGCATACTGTGGTGAAATGGGAAGTGAGGCAACACAACGCAGTATGAAGCAGGTTATTAGAGCGTCAGACTTTTCTACCTTTAGTTTAGGTTATTTTGAAAGTTATGGTTTTAAAAAGTCATGTTAATGTTCAAAATAAGACAAAGCAAAACGTTTCCTTCTCCTTTCAGTGTGAGACTGTCCTCCTCCAAAACACGCCCACATAAGTCCTTCGCTGAAGCAACAATTACGACACATATTTACGTTTATTGTGGCGGCGCCCTCTAGTGGCTGTAGTAATTATGACAGGAGCACAGCAGAAAGGAAAGTGACAAAATACAATATCGCCAACTTCCTCTTAACAAGGCAGGTAGTTCAGGTGGACTGGGTCAAACAAACAGGAAGTCCACCCAGGAGACTTAAAAATAAAAGTGTACGGAACAAACAGAGCTACGTCCCGTTCTGCATCATGTGCCTAACAGGAAGTGAGGGAACATTTGATTTGAACCAAAACCATGATCTTTTTTCTAAACTTAACTAAGTAGTTTGGTGACTTAACATAACCAAACTGCGACAGTTTCACAATGTTAACAATGGTTATGTAGCCTGACAAGCTGGACCCACATGAAGATGTTGGGTCTGGGAACTCACCATTGGCAGGGCTCAATCCGAGGGGCGGGATTAACGGTTGTCTTTCGAATTCCCTCTGCACGCAATAGGATAGCGCTACAACCAGGCAGAGCAACGAAGAAGGTAGCGAAGCTAGTTGATAGATTAAACTTTTCGGCAAAACTCCGAACACATCTTCCTTTTTTAAGAATGACTCCAGTGCCGTTCTTTGTTCTTTTCTCAAAGAAAAGCTTAACCCCAAGTCTTCGAGAGTCGCGGCCAAAGCCAATTCAAAAGACTGCTGTTCGCCAGCAGCAGCAGCCATCGTCTTTGTTTTCTAGTAGCAGGGAATTCACGCGGAACCGTCGCAACTCTGCCGTCATTATGTTAAGCCCGCCCACCGACTCTATACACGATGTGATTGGCCTGACTAGAGTTTGGTTTTTCCAGCTCGCAAGCCAACGGAGAGTTGCTAGACAACCCTGGCTGCAAATTACATTTACTGCCGCTAGGGTGCGTCTAGATTTCTAGGGGAGCTGATTTATGAAACACTCCTGTGGGTCGTATTACAGGGTAGCAATAAACCACCTATATCATCGTATGGTTTAGAGCAGTGTTTCTCAAATGGGGGTATGCCATAGACTGTACCCCTAGTGGTACTTTGTAGTACTGCAGGGAGTACGTAAGGTTTAAAAAAGAATTGATTAAAACAAAGATTAGTTATGCATTATTCCTAAAATAATTAATAATACCATGATAATAAATGAATTTAGTGATGGATTCTAAACATTTAAAATGTAGAATTTTAGTGTTTTTCAGGAACAAGGTTGTTGTTTAGTAAATCAGACACTGATAACGCAGCACTATAATGTACCCCTTTAGGCTTCTTTTTCTACCAAAAATGTTTTGCGCTGGTCAGTGGGTACTCCACTGAAAAAAATATTTCAAAGGGGGTACATTATTGAAAAAAGTTTGAGATGCACTGGTTTAGAGGACTTGTTGTTGTTCAGTCTTCATGCTAAGATAGGCTTAACATGTAACAGACCTGCAGTGAATGCACATAAAGTCCAGATATGTTGAAGAGTTGTCCTATCCGACTAATGCTCGATACATTATGTAAATGAACTCAACAAATACATCTTTATATTGTACTCCCTGAAGTTTCAGACACTAAACCTAAGTGACATTCTGAGAAGACCTTGATGAAATCCATTTATTTGAATCCAAACCCCAGTCTTTTGGCTATAGTGTGTCCTCATTCTCTCTCTTCTACGTGGGGGCAATGGCTAGACAGTTTGACCGTGTTGCTGATGGGAGAGCAAATCACTTTAAAGGGGGACCAATTCTGTTGGTGCTTCCAATGAAATAAATTTCACATGATCTTGGCTGGATCTTTGACCAAGAAAGCACACACAACACACACACACACACACACACACACACACAACAGAGTCCTCTCCCCCTCTATTATAGCTGGCACTCCGGTGATTTGTTCCTGCCAATGTCTGTATTTGAGTCTGCAGGGCAGCGGGGAGGAATAACTGGTCGAAAATGGAAGTTAAGGCTCCAACAAGGACTTTTTAAAATTAGGAAAATGTCTGAGCAAGGACTTTTGGAAATGAAAAGACTACTCTGAAGACCCGACTACAACAAAGACATGATGCAATTAGAAAGGAGCTCCTGAAGCCAAGTAAAAAAATTAAATAAAAATGAAATGGTTTCATATTGACACAAAAGGCCATGTTTAAGGACACCTTCTCTAGAGCCCCTGACACACCAACCCGATAATCGGCCGTCGGACAGTCTGGCGAGGTCGGTGACTCGAGTCTGTTTGGTGTGTTCCGTGGCATCGTCCGTCGGAGGGGCCGTTGGCCTTCATTTTGGCCGACCTGACATACTCGGTCGGAAGGCAGGCACTGCCGGCAGGTGGCTCAAATGACCAATCTGATTGGTGGAGTGCTCACCCAGAAATGACGAGCGGGATTAGCGTGACTAACGCCTCTCAAAATCTGACGAAAATCTTTTAAACTGACCTTTGTCGATCTGAAATGAAGACAGATTCAGCAACTGCATGGCCTATTTCTCACTTAAAATGTTTTCAGAAACACGTTTCTGTGAACTATTTTAGTCAAATATGAGATTGTATTCTGAACAAGCCGCCATGACAGTCTGGCTTTGAATTTCCAGAGAAACCAGACCGACGCGACGCGTTCGTCCAATCAGCTGCCGTCGGCAGTCGACATCACTTCGATGTGTTCCGAGGGACTATTTTTGGCCAACTCGGGGAGGCAGTCAGTCCGACTCCGACAAGCAATAACCATCAAAGTTCTATTCAAAGTTTATTTAGGTGATCCGCCTCATCTACCCTTTCTCTGAGTGCTTTATACACTCTGAAAGCCTAACAGCTGTTATGGTTTAAAATGTTTATTGTATCAGATGACAGCACGGTGTGTTGCTTTAGCTGGGACTCTTTATAATTCACGGTGAGCTCCACTGGAGGAGTCCCTCTAAAATAATTCCCCACCATTTTAAAAATAGGAAACACTCTGATGATGGATTGGCTCTTATTAAAGCAGAGACAATTTGTTAACATGCATGAGGGTCACACGTGGAATTGTCACAAGGTGCAAACAGATGAATTACATTCTGACTGGCTGATGCAACAGACACATTCTGCACCGAGTGAAGAGTTTGTAAGCAATCAAACATGCATATTTGCATAATAAAAAGTAATTTAAGAAGAAATTAAACTGCAAATTTCCGTCTTTAAGTTCTCCAAATTTAACAACACAATACATTTGTTCGTCGGTGCCTTCTAATGCAACACATAGAACACATTTGTGATCTGATGATTTTTTTTTTTATCCATGTTGAAGTAACCCCCGATACTCAAGGCTGATGTCGAGGCGTTACCGTTTCCAAAGGTCTGTGTTTCCGCCCGTCCAGACTAAAACGCAAACTCAAACAGGGTCAGCAGTGCTTTCAAAAGTAAATTTTAGGGTTTTGAAAATGCCAGAGTGGTGTAGACACTAGGCAAAAAAGATAAATAATAGATAGATAAAAAGATAGCACAAGTTATGCGTTTTAAAATAAAAATGCATTAGTGTGGATGTAGCCCTATAGTAACTCCTACAGAAGCGTGAGGGTTTTTGTCACTAAAACAAAAACATATGTTGCACTTTCAGTGGGGCAACAACAATACCTTGCACTTTTATAGCGCCTTTCAGAATCACAGTTTAGTAATTGCTGAAACTAAACTGAACTGTTTGAACTGTCAACGCTGAGCAGAGAGAAAATGTGGTGACACTATTGAATAGCAATAACAAAATCGGCGCGTGCATCTTTAAACATAGCAAAGATGGCAAATCTCGTGCTGACGACCGCTCCCCAAACACTCATAAGCACAGCAAGCAACAAACAGCATCTTGCCAGATAATGACTGGACGAGGCAGCAGTCAGCTATAAAGTGCCGCATGTGGAGAGAAGTGCCTCTTTTACTGCTCGCCCCTTGGTTCAGGCAAGCTTCCTACAGCTTTATGCCTCACAATAAAGACACCTTTACATTTATTCTGTATGTCCACACATTCCCTTAATGAACATACCGAAGGAAAGGGAAATTATGTCTGCAGCATGCAGCTGTAATTACAGATCATGTAACTCTATTGCAAGAGTTAATGCACTTTTCTACACGATAATCACATCAAGTAATCACACAGAAAATGAAATCAGAGCTAATGTGCACCTTCACGTTCAATTATTCAGCGACACTGCAGCAAAAGGCGAGAAACATCTGACGCTTCGCTGACTTAAGGTTCTTCAGAAGGTTTCAGAAGTGTGATGTAAGCAGTACTAGATTCAATTAGAGCCATTAATAAGACCGGAAATCACATTAGATAACTACACACACTGTGTTTCCAACTTAATCTAATTAGCAGCATGACACCAAAGAGGTGTTTAGCTTCATTGCTCCCTTTGTTGTCACAAAAATATGGATCATAAACAAAGATTAAAGTTAAAGGGTTTTGTATTCGCTCTCTGTGATTGAGCAGCATTGCGCCGGTGAAACAGGTGATGGAGGGAAGGTGTGGTTGTGGGCCATGGTGTGTGTTTGATGCTGTCACGGCTTGGAGCACACATTTTGGGGCATCAAAAAGCCAGCCTGGTCTCACAGAATTCCGTGAAATGATCACGAACTGTTAACACCGCATTACGTGGTGGTGGCACAGAATGTGTGAAAATTCCGTGTGGCCACCAAGGAAAACAATGCCAATGTAAAGTCAATGAGAAGATGACGTAGCATTAGGAGCGACTACGGTAGTGAGTAGTATGAAAGCCCGAAAATCTGCATAGGGAGGTTGGTTGGGGTGGTGGATGGATCAAACAACACAGGACTTTCACCCAGGAGACCGGGGTTCGTGTCCCGCGTGTCACGTTTCCTAAACCCATCCGTTTATTGTTTTCCTAAACCCAACCGTCCAGTTGTTGTCCCGCGTGTCATGGAAACGTAAGCCCACCCACAACCTTTTCCTTAACTTAAGGGGCCATGTTCATTTCACAGAATTCTTTCGTGGGCCCATCACGGACTTTTTCGGCAATCCGTGTATATTTCATGAAATTTTTTGCGATTCCGTGAAACTGCCACAAATTTTGAGTTAAGGGGCCGTGTTCATTTCACGGAATTCTGTGAAATCAGGTTGCAAAAGGCGCATGCATTAAGAGAGAGTGTTTAGAATTCAACACTGTCCCTTACAAATTACATGTATATACTGGAGGGAAGTATGATCATCCTTATATTGTACAGATGTCATAGGGAGGAGGCTAAGCACGATGATTGGACGTACAGAGCAAAGGACTCTGACACTGGAGATTGGAGTTCATGTGTTGTTCCATACCTGCAAACTAGTCGCTTTTCGGCGAAAATCGCCGTTTTGAATGGGAAAATGTCATCCACGTGAATCGTGTAGATCCGAAGAGTTTTTATTTTGTGGGGCGGGAGGGTCCGAGACCCAGTGCTAATACGGCACCGGTCCCTTAACGACCGTTATCTACCGGACTGAATTGCAACGCGGATTTCGGTGCCACTGAAATGCCTGCGCTTCTCTCTGATGCTCGGAAAACGGACGTTAGAGGCAACCTAAACATGTCACGGAAGTAAACACTGCACTTGACAGCAGGTAACGTTAGCCTACCGTTAGCTAGTTAACACTACACTTGGCAGCAGGTAACATTAGCCTACCGTTAGCTAGTAAACACCACACTTGACAGCAGGTAATGTTAGCCTACCGTTAGCTAGTTAACACTACACTTGGCAGCAGGTAACATTAACCTACCGTTGGCTAGCAGCTGGTGTAAACACGTTTAAAATGCTGACAGCTAAACGGTGTAAAAGTCTGTATTTCATTGTAGAAGAACGTATGGCAGGTGTTGCGTTCACTTGAAATTCTCCTCGCCAGCCTCGTGCTGCATTCAAAGTGTATATATATGCACCGTTTTAAAAGTATCGTTTTAGCACCGGGAAAATGTTGTTTTCCCTGTATTTTCTTCTCCGGGTGGGGGGAGTAAATGTGTAAAATGTGTCACCTTTTTCAGCCCTTCTGAGTTTGGTTGTTCGGTTTAGGCCACTAGCAACATCTGGTTGAGGCAAAAGTTCCAAATTTTGGAAAACACTCATTTTCTGACTGGGAGTTAGATGACAACACTCTCATGTCCGTTAAATAGAATACCAGTTAGCTTAGCTTTGCATAAAGACGGAGGGAAACAGCTAGCCTGGATCTGTTCAAAGGTGACGGCTACCAGCACCATGCAATTCATTTTTAGGAGAAAACTGAAATGGAAACGGCTCATACTGATACTTGAATACAACAAGTCAAAATATCTGCTGTAAAATATATGCCTATTTTGCCACATTTTGCCTGGATCTCAGTACTAACTTTGTTGAGTATAATGTTACCGTAACAGATAACAATGCTGTCCGGAGCAACGGAAAAGAAAACCCCAGATGCTACTTTCCTTTGAGTTTGGACATTTTTGAGATCAACCCAGAACACATATAGCCTTTTTTTTCACCAAAATTAGCGCATACACTGTATACTGTGTTTTTTAAATGCGTACATTTTTGTCAAGTGGGAAAGGGCTGTAGAGAGAGGAGGAGAAGAAGAAGAAGAAGAAGACAAGGAAAAGGAGAGACGAGTGTAAGAAGAGATAAATACAGTAGTTGAGTAGGGACAAGAGAGAGCAGGAGGTGAAGGCAGAAAATTAGAGGTGATGAGAGGCGAAGACTGAAGAGGCTGAGAGAGGCTAATGAAAAGATGAATGACAAAGGGAGAAGAGACATGGAAGAGGAGTGGAGAGGAAAAGAAAGAGAGGAGAGGAAAATAAACAGAGGCGTGTAGAAGATAGGTTTGAAAGGAACGGAGACAGGAAGCAGAGAGAGAAGAGGAAAGTGGAAGGTCAAAGTGAGAGGAACATATGAGAAAAAAAAGGATAAAACTGGTCTTTTTTTCCCCCCTCCTCCTTACTAACATTTCTATTTCTTTACGAACAGACATTCGTATCAGAACAATCGACAAGCTGCCCGAACAGGAAAGGGAGGATTTCACCTGTCATGAGGGAATATGGGAGGTGGCTGTCAAAGCGGATCAACACATTCAATTTGCCTCTCAGTGATTTCCTGTCATTACCACACAAAGCCCGGCTGTTAACCGGCTGTGGCATTAAGAATGAAATCACACTCTCATTCATTATGTAATGGTATGTTTGAAGAGGCGTTGCGGAGCTCGTCTCGTGTGGCTTTGTCTCCACTTGAAGCCCACATGACAACTTGACTTCCTGCACTCAGTCTGGCACAATGCATCCTGTCAGGGCAGTCTGGCCTGTTACAAGTGAATCATTCAGACTTCTTCTTCTGTCTCCTGACCGGGCTTCATTTTTTCAGACTCTTTCCATCCCTGCATCCTCCTCCACCTTCAATCCTTGTCTCCATCTCTTCCTAGTGTCTACTCTGCCTATGTCTCTGTCTCTGTCTATTTGGATCTCCATGGGTTCTCATCATCATCATCAGGCAGATGTGTGACCAGTAAAGTGCAGGAATAAGGGGGGAAGGTAGTGGTAGTTGAAAAGTTTTTAGGGGTTCTTTGTTGGGTGGAGACCAACACTGTTAATATTGTTATTGACAAAAAAAGTCTCCTTAAGCGTCATATTTAGACGCGCTTGGTTGAGTCACTTTTTGACGCTCTGGGTCGGGACGTACGTTTAGCTGACATGCGGAACAAGAACGGGACTGTCTTTAGGAAAAGGTCATGGGTGGGGTTTTTTTCCAATTTTTTCGGCACTATTTCCAACGTTTTTTTGTCGATTTCTTTCTGCTTTTTTTGACGCTTTTGTTGTGTTTTTCTGCCATGTTTTTGAATCTTTTTCCGACATTTATGTCACTTTTATCAACATTCTTTTATCATTTTTATTTTTTTTCAAATGCTATGAAATTGAAAACAAAAAAACACATTCAATGAAAGTAGTGAACTGAGCATTTATTTTTACTTGTGAAGAGCGTTGTAGGGAACAATCCAAGTTAAATTTGGTTGAAAGAAAACCCAAATTTCTGATGTAGAAGCTTTTTGAAAATGGGTCAAATTTGACCCGAGGACAACAGGAGGATTAAAACAAAATGAAAATGTCCTTATACTCGTGTCCTACTGCTGCCGTCCACCCTCTCCTGGGTTTTCTCCCTCGTCCTGTAATGATTCTGTCGATGGCGGGCCACAGGTGTGAGAGGGGCACATTCTCACTCCCGTCGCGTCAGTAAGCACGTGCTTGGTCAGCTGCCTTTGGCCTTTGTTACTGACGCAAAAAGTCTCCTTCAGCGTCATATTTAGTCTTGGTGTCACTTTGTGACGCTCTGGGTCGGGAAATACATTTAACTGACATGCGGCACAAGAACGGGTCGGTTAGGTTTCAGGAAAAGATCGTGGGTGGAGTTACAGAATGTACGTTTCAGTGACACGTGGAACAAGAACGGGACATGAACCCCGTTCTCCTGGGTGAAAGTCCTGTGTTGTTTGACCCATCCACCACCCCAACCAACCTCCTTACACAGATGTTCAGTCTTTCATACTACTCGCTACCGTTGTCGCTCTTCATACTACGTCATCTATAACTGCTTTTAGTTTTAGTGCACCCGACTCCTGGAACAAATTAAAGCACTTTCTTAAAATCAACTCAATTGTGCCTCTTGGACAATTTAGAAACCTGGTTTTAAACCTGCAAACTTCTACTTGTAACTGCTCAGCATAATTTTATTTTCTTTTGCATCCCTATTATCCTAATGTATTTATCAAAGAATTTTCAAATTCTGAATGTTTTCTTGTCTTTCTATATTCCTTATGATTGTGCTTTCTGCGTTGGTGTTCTGTATTTGTCTTTGTAATCTGAGCTGCTGCTCTGCCCGGTGCGTCCCATACAGACGCTAAAGGGTGACTCTGTTTCTTCTGTTTTGACTGAACACATACAATAAAATACATTTTCCACTATGTGAAAAGTCTGCTCTGTGTTCAGTCTGAACGCCTCTTAAGAGTGAGCAGGGTTTGGTCAAGAAAAATAAGATCATTTAAGTACACAACTCAGCAAAATATATAACATAGCTCTAGTTGTTTTTAGACATTTTACTGCTGAAAGGTTACATATTATTCCTTCCCTCCAGAGCTCTTTAGTGCTTCACTTGGTAAAGATGAACATACTGATGTATGATGTCATATAACATTAAAAACGCTGGGTAATGAAATGCTAATTTATCAAACCTCTCCCTAACGTGTGGTGCTGCTGATGTGGACCGCTGCCTGGTGCAGCTTTTCTGCATCCTGCTGAGAAACGCTGCCTTGAAAACAACAACCACAGCAGATATTGGTGCACCAGACTCTTACACACTGAAGAACACCTTCCCTACTGCCGTACTGCTCAGGATAACTGGATAATGAACACCTGCAGCCTTCTCCTCCTCCTCCTCCTCCTCCTCCTCCTCCTCCTCCTCCTCCCTATAGAATAGAGCTTCTTTCCTGGCAGTCCATTTTGTGCTCCTGACTTTTCTGGGTCATCTCTCCAACTCAGTGGCCCACTAGAGACCTTTCTCCTTTCGTTCTCCCCTCTTTCTCCTTCCCCCTTTCTCCTCTATAACTCATATCTTTGACATCGGCTCCATGCATCTTTCTGCCTCATTTTGGTCCTATACATTATTGTAGCCACATTCGCAGAACTCCTGCGGGTAGGAATCTTTACACTACATCTTTTTCTTTAAAAACCATTTGCGACTTTGAGTTACAAGATTTGCTTCTGTGTGTGTGTGTGTGTGTGTGTGTCTATGTGTTTGCTTCGTCTCACCTTTTGTCCTCCATGCAACTTGACATGAATGAAGACGGAGGGATGTAGCGATGATACAATGAAGGAAAGGATGGGGGATGCAAGAGGAATGAGAGATAGAAGACGAGGGAGTGAAAAAGAGACCTCCTGAGCCATTTTTATTTCTCAATTCTTACTTCTTCCCTCCCACTGCTGTTCTTTCCCCTCTATCGCTCTTCTCTCTCTCTCTTCCTTTCCGTCGTTCCGTCTCCCCCTTCGTGCATGCTTATGATTGATGCTTTCTTCTCTTCATTTCTTTCTCTTCATATTCTACTTGGCACTTTCCATCCCTTCTTCATCCTCCTTTCTTTCTTTACTCTGTCCACCTCTGTGCCAACATCCATCAACTAACTCTGCTTACATTTTCCCTCCGTCCTCCCATCTCTCTCTCTCTCTCTCTCTCTCTCTCTCTCTCTCTCTCTCTCTCTAGCTCTCTCTCTCCCCTCCCTCATCCATCTTTCCTTCCTTTCGCTATTTTTCCATCCGTCCTCTGATTCGTTGAAGGCTAATGTTCCAGATCCTCCCACAATGAGCGACATCTCGTTACCTTAGCTTTACCATGCACATTGAAAAATTACGCCAAAGGGATACCCAGAGCGTTAAAAAGTGACACCAAGGGTTCCTGACCAAGCATCAGTATTTGACGAATTGGGCATGAGAAAGTGTTGTAATATAAGTCACAAAAAGCCAGGACTCTTAGGAGGGAAGGTTGGCTTCTGCTAAACCTTTAGGACACTCTCTAATTGCTGTATCATGCACACAGATATACTGTATACTCAGAAACAAACATAGTAAAAATGTAAAGCTATAGAGTATTACGTTACCTTTAACTTACATGTTATCCTAGTTCTAATCCTAATGGAATGCTGTCCTAAATCAGCCATTTAAGAAAGTTAGGGGCCAAAAAAGAATCCTCCCTTTGGAAGATTTTAATTTTTTTCTCTTCTTCTGAGAACATTAGGTTCCCACATGCAAAGAATTACAGCAGCACACACACTCACGCGAAGAAATATAGACTCAATTAGTCTCCCTGAGCAGCACCAGCAGCAGCCTGTTCTGTTTCTATATTAGAGATTTTTTTCTCCATCTGATTAATGGAAAGATCAGAATGAACAAGAAAAAGCCTGAGAGGAAATAAAACTCCTTAAAACACTTACACCATTACTTCTTTAAAATTGCTTTTGGCAATGTTGTATGTTTGCTTTCCCAGGGCATTTTCTTCAGTGCACAGTAGTTTTACGTGTCATTATCAGTATAAAGGTCTAAAGTACGGTATCTATATCTTTTGTTTGTTTATGTCCGCTAAAATGTCATATCTTAACTTTACTGACGTATATTTGTGTAAAGTTTGTAGAGAGGTGTTTTCACATTCCTCTACTGAAGGGGGAGATGTCCACTTCTCTAAAATCTGAGATTCAAACGTACCCGCAGCTTTATTTGGCACTTAACGGACTCGAAAGCCAATCGCTGTCTAAGATGCAAAAGCCAGAAAAGATACCTGAAACCCCCCAGCGCACAGCACACCGTCGTCATAGCTGTCAGCCACTGCCAGTTACAAGCTAACAGGCTAACATGCAACATAAACAAATAAAAGATGCTAACTACACTTAAAGGGGAACTATGCACTTTTTTTTAGCTTAAGTCATTGGAATGGTGGGAATGATGTAACAAATTGCTTCACGGCACTGCACACATACGGCCTTTCAGGAACCGGCTAACAAGGTAGCGATGGAGTTTTTCACACTATCGTCATGGCTGAGCCGGCAAAAAAGAAGCAAAAAGCTAGGAAAGCATTGTCGGAGGAACAGAGAAAGAGGAAATGGCAGACTGACCGAGCGAGGAGTCAGACACAAGTAAACATAGGAGCTGCCAAATATCTATTCCGAAGCTGTAGGGAGAGCTCTATAGAGAAACCTGTGAGCAAAAAGTGAGAGCAGAAATGGCCAAAACTGCATAGTGCCCCTTTAACATTCTGATACGTCTGCTAGTAGCTGATTTCATTTGGATGCCGAAAACTATCATTGTAGATTGTGGAGCGCCCTGTCTGAACAGCCCAATTGGTTTTAAGATGTATTTATTAGGACCATGCATGTTAATCAACATTTCTGTAAATGTGCCAGTGTTAGCCAGTTGGCTAATTTTCAACTGTAGTCCTAGTTATCTAGAATGCAGGTCTTTATTATTATTTACATAGAAAAAAAAGGGAAAAATGAAAAGGAAGCAGGCAGCGCTTCGGGCCACTTCCGCCTCAAGTCTGAACCTAGTCTGAAGCTTTTTCTTTTTATGTGGGAAAACCATGTTAAACTAAATATTAATCCTAGCAGATGATTTAAAATTGGGAATTCAAGTAGGCCAAGAGTCCACAAGCACGGGAGATTAACCTGTCAGCTGTCTCATATGAAGGGGTCAAATACTGCGTCATATGTGCCTCTGCTGTATGAAAGGAGAATAAGTAACATTTTCAATGCAGTACTTGTATTGGAGTAAAAGTAAACTCTAGTATCAGTGTTCTTACTTATAGTGTACTTGTACAGTGTACTTATTCCACCATTGACTATGTAAAAGAGATGGCAAACGCTTACTTTTAGAGTTGCCATTTTGCAACCATACAGGAAGAGATTCATCATAGAAGTGGACAGCCATTGTCACGAAGACTTCTGGGAAATGTACAACGAGAACATCTGAGGGACAGTTAGTACCTCCTGGAATGCGTTACAATACTGTAAACATTATGACTTTTAGGGGGATTTCTCCTTTAAGACAAATGGAGGTTGGATGTTGCTTTATGTCAGTCGATGAGTGGCTGAGTGAACATTTGATTTTTCATGTTTAACAGAATCAGCTCAGCTGTCAGTCTCTCACCAAGAGCAGTGAAATCTGACACCTGAGCTGCTAGATTACACATGCATAAGGGTGTGTGTGTGTGTGTGTGTGTGTGTGTGTGTGTGTGTGTGTTTTGTCTGCTGACTATCTGAAGAGAGGAGAGAAAAGAGAGGAACAACACCAATCTGTAATTCAGGTCAGAGAGAGAGCGGTGTGGGCAGAAGTATGGATTTATGTTTTATTCTTTTCTACCAATGCGACAGTAAATCCCCTTAGCTGCCTTTTCTTTTAAAGACTACTTACCTTTTAAGGTTGACATATATCTCTACAATGTAAATTCATTGCTGCTCACTCAGTGAACACAACCAAAATGATTTTATTTATTTTATTTGAGCTAGTTGTAAGTGTGTTAGTTTCACCTAGCTAAAAGTAACAGTCTAATAATTAAGAAGACAACAAACAATGGCTGCTATAAAATGTAGGTCTTAATATACTGTAGTTTTACAGTCTACCTTCTACTTTATCGATATTTATGTGTTTAATTTGTTTTACAACTGTTGTTTTTTATGATATAATTTCCGTGACTTTTTTCTGCCTTTGGAAAAGATTTTGTATGATTTTGTTTTCTAGTTCTTTAGTTCTTACTACCTGCGCCAAGGAGGTTGTGTGTTTGGTTCGATTTGTGTGTTGGTTTGTCTGTCTGTCAGCTTTCAGCAGGATTACAGACAAACTACTGGCCCTGTTTCCATGAAACTTGGTGGAAGGGTACGAATGAAAGCTCACAAAGCTGCAGGGTGGCCCTATGGTGAGTACTGTGGCATCACAGCAACCCATGTCTGCGTTTTGTCCAGGTGTTACACATTGGTGGTAGAGAGGAGTCTCCCCCTGAGGCTTTAAGTGTCTATGATAAAGCGTTATATATAAATGTAATGAATTATTATTATTATTATTATTATAATTATTACTATTATTATGAAAACAACCAAGTCTGAAGAACGACTTCCTAATTCGGGAAATGAAACCATCCAAGGAGGATGTGAATGCTCCCTGAGACCCAGACATTAAATGCCTGTAAGTCTGTATTTTGTCCACTCCATTTATTTCACGTTATAGCTTGCATTGAGGTTTACTGTGTGCCTAAAAAAGTGGCAATTGAGTGTATAGACCACGATTACTCGCTATATTACTGCTTACATCTTATTTGTCAATGTGATGGAGTTACAAGTGAAAGGTTATGTTATCATGTTGCGTCTGTCACTTAGCAATACTCATGTTTAAATCAAACCTGCCTTTTACTTTCACTCAGCTAGAAGATTTAGTAAATATAAGCTGAGCAAATAAATTATAAGGAACTGGAGGCCAAAAACATGACCCAAACACCTTCCACGCTGTAGACTTGCGCCATCAGGCAGAGAACTAGACCAGCCCGCCACAACCAGTGGGCCAATCATGTGATCTCTCTCCTCTCTGTGGGCCGGTCAGCCAAAGACCAAGGACGTGAATGGCCAGTGCTCACATAAAAGACACACAAGTGGGCCAATCATGTGATCTCTCTTCTCTCTGTGGGTCCATCAGAAAAAAGGAAAGAAAAAGCTTCCGACCGTGCAGCACAAGCAGCCCGCACAAATATGCCGGCCCAGCAGGAAATCTCCGGCTACTCCCGATGGCCAATCCATGCATGCAACGCACTGTTTGGGCCAATTAAGTGCATACTCCTAGTCCAGACAGAGGATGTAAAATCCACCTCATATCATTATGAACCACTGAACATTGTTTCGATAAGCCTTTCAACTCATTAATCTATTACTCAAAATGGACTTCCTGCATCATCTCACCTGTACCTGGAGCATCATGCCCACACCATCACAGCCCATTTTGATTTTCTAACACCAAGATATAACATAACGGTAATATGGTGGGAATGTTAAATGTCCAGGTCTTCAAAATCAGCGGCTAAGAGTAAATTCAATTCCACATATAAACAACAGTTCAGGCTGTAGTTCTGTGTTCTACTGTCTATTTTTATGATTTCACTTGATGCTCTGCTGCCGTGAGAACAGTCTTCCTTCCTGTCCTGTCAGTGAAATATATTTGAAGTAAACTGAACTGAAGTGAGAGAGTGAAAGAAAGAGAGCGAGGGGATGGGAAAGAAAGGGAGAGTAAAAAAAAAAATGGGAGGCAAAGCGATTAAAAGACAATTTAAAGTGGAAAGACAGAGTTAACCTGCAAACAGGATTTATAAACCGCAGGGTGAAAAGGGGGCTGAGAGAGTGAAGTCTTGACAGAGAAACATTAAGACAGAAAAAGAAGAGAATTAACCTGCAATCAGGCCTCTATTCATCTGCAGTCAGCCACAATCAGCAGCCATATTAGCGTTCAATTAGACTGAGAGCCACAAACCACGGCCTGCCGCTCTGCTCTGATTACCTCACACACTGCTTTCATGACTCTGTGTGTGTGTGTGTGTGTGTGTGTGTGTGTGTGTGTGTGTGTGTGTGTGTGTGTGTGTGAACTGACAATCCTAAAAGTGTGTAAATTTGTGTCTCAGCATGGGAGGGCCTATATCTGTGAGAGCAAGAGCGCTCATACAGGTCTATGTTTGCTTCCACTCACCTCATCAACCTGCTCCATTGAATACCCCAAAAAAAGGGCGAGTAGAGTCAAGACGAGTCGTACCATGCTGTGGGAAAACAGCATGAGTAAGAGCCTGAGATACGATGTATGAGTGTGTGTGTGTGTGTGTGTGTGTGTGTGTGTGTGTGTGTGTGTGTTGGTGTGTGAAGGAGGAACAGCGCGTTAATATTTAATGTTTCATATTCAATGTTAATGTTAATATTTGAAAGTCTTAACATGAATCCAACATATGTTTTTAGCAAATATAAATCCTCATTGATGATAAGCTTACTGGCCTATGGGTAAGGTAGTCATTAATCCTGAGGATTCACTGTGCCACATGTAGGTTTAACATTAAAACTGACAATAATTATTTTAATAGCTTAGTATTATATGCGCTAAAAAGGTGTGTATAAAGGCTTTAGGCCGCCCTACACTTTATTGTAGGACCAGTTTAATATGCAACTTCATTTTATACAATACAGTATATGTAGTCGGGGGTCCGTGCTCTGTCTCTCTTTCAGTTTAGGGGTCCTTGACTTAAAAAAACATTGACGAACCCTGCTGTAAAGAATAAACTTAATGATGATGATTTTCTATATACCTCTCGTAGCCATGCTAGAGTTGCAGTGTGTGTGTGTGTGTCCTGTCGCCTCAAGTTCCTGTCGAATCCAGTGCAACCAGTATTTCCATGCTGGAATAATCCTTAATTTGTGATAGTAATTTGATTAAACACAATTTACAATATGTATTAATGATATTGCTCTTAAAGCTAGATTTTGACACCAAGTCCCTCTGCAAGACATTTCCACAAACCTGGCTGATAATGCAAAAACATGCCTTAGTTGAGATTGTACTCTGGTGGCACCAAAACCCTTACAACAATTTATAAAATAATCACAATCAACTGATATGCAGTTATTATGCCTTTGAGGCCCCTTGGGTTCCAGGGCCCTGGGGAAGTTGCCTGCATTCCCCAGTTAGCAATCCTACCTTGGTGGCCATGTATTTAATTGTTTTTTTTAAGAAGGAACACTGTAACCTGATGAGCCAGATGGTTCGTTACACAGAACATTCTGAGAAGCCGTTATTGGAAACAGTTTGGAATAAGAGCAGGCACTTTCAAAAAAATACCTGGCAGGTGATTGGATGAACCATCTGTCTATCACATCCACCATTGCTGTTTTGACCGAACAGTCGCGGCCTGTGGTCACACACACCTAAACCACGCCCGGAGCTGCCAGTAGCTCCTCACCAGAGACTGACTGGTGCGGTAAGCTGGTAGTTCTCTTTACTTCACGGGATCTCGTGATATCGCGAGAATCCAGCTAGCGTGCAAGGTAAGGAACCCCGTGACCTACTTAACACTAGCTAACACAATAGTTAAATCATGCAAACACACATTCTTATCAAAACCTGTGTTATTTCAGGAGATCCTTTATCAACATACAGTATACTTGTATCCTTTGCTTCAATTTGTATGTGAAAAACAACCCAGTACTGCAGTTTTCCAGACAGGATTAGTATGACAGTAATGTAATGTAGCAATAATACCACTCCAGAGCTAAATGAATTACATCATCTGATGCACCCGATTTGAGGAAATACTTGATCCTACCGACAATCTCATCATAGCTAACCAGACATAACCACACAGGTGTGCACAGGCTCGCTCTCTCACACACACACACACACACACACACACACACACACACACACACACACACCTGAACACAAGACATACATGGGCCTGCACGCAGTAAACAACACATACACACATGTCTGCACACACGTAAACAACACACACTAATCTTTGCCCGGATTTTGCTGAAATAAAAAGATAAAGAAATACAATAAAATATGTGCAATTTCTTTAAATTACATGCATGACACACGCTATTGAAGGTTATATTTGAAAAGCAATTTGTAAAGACAGACTACATTGTGGTCAAGCCATTAGAGTCTGCTCAGGTCACTTTGTCTCAGGAGACATGTTTCATATCTCATCCCTTTCTAAGCTGACTTCTACAGGCTGCTATACAAAATAACTAATGTGACTGCAAAAAGTAAGAGATGACCACTGTCATCAAATGAAGAGTTTTAAGGGCCGCTTGTTATTCAAAAAGCTTCCGAGTGACATTTCAGAGAAGAAATCACTGATAGTGTTGTGTGGCAGACACCACGCAACACCTACAGCATATATTGGACACACACATACACATACACACACACACACACATACACACACACACACACACACACACACACACACACACACACACACACACACACACACACACACACACACACACTGAAGGATTTCATTTGGTTAAATGCCAACATTATCAGCTAAGTGGACATCTGCCATTCAGACAAACATCAGTCATATCTGTATTGTAAATGTTACCAGGGCTGTAGCTAGCAATTTTTTTTCAATATCATTTAATATGTCTTTTATCTTTTCAAATGATAGTTTAGTAATTTACTCTATGAAATGTCAGAACAGGGGAAAATGGCTGTCACAATTTCCAAGCGCCCAACATGATGTTTTGTCCAACCAACAGTCCACAAAACAAACATATTCATTTTAAATGGCATAAAACAGGGAAAAGCAGCAATTCATTACATTAGGAGTCACGTTTGCTTGATATATCTCTTAGATGATTAAACGAATATCATGTTGTTTTGCCTTCCAGAAGATAGCTGTTTCAGCAATAAATGTCAGTATTATTTTCTACACATATTGTGCACAATGTGTATACTGTGGCTTAAGTCAAACCACTGGATCAACATTTAGCAATTTAACATATAACATGAACAAAAATGGAGATTTTGGATATAACATAAACATAAACGATATACATTTTTGCAGGACCATGCACATGTTGAAAGGATAGTGAGACTGTCCTCTGACAGATTAACATAACACACTGCCTGACGTGTGGATGGAAACATCAGTTTTCCAGTGACAAATAACACATGTCCTATGTTTTATGTATGGCTCCATCAATCTCATTGTGGTTGTGTGTGTGTGTGTGTGTGTGTCACCACTCACCCCCATCATCCTCGTCGAAGGAGTTCATGCAGGGGAAGTAGATGGCGAGGGCCTCGAAGGACGCCGACAGGCTGATGCGGCTCTGCGATCTTTCCATGTAGAGGCCCGCAGTCGGCCCCGGGTCGGCCGGCTTGGCCAAGCGAGGCTGGGCATTCTTAACGCGGAGTACGGCTCGCGGCGTCTTGGATCGCTGTCAGCTGCCCCCCACGGCAGATCCACCTCACCCCGAAAAGAAGAGTCAGTCAAGAACCCCCAAGATGCTCGCACCGAAGGAAATCGGTGCAACAACGTACTTGCGGCAAGTGGCAGCAGAAGTCAAAGTCAAAGAAAGATGTCGATGTTTGTCTGTACGTCAGACCGAATGCAAACACATCCTTCTGAAGTGAGCTATCTCTCTGTTGGTTGCTCACTTTTGAGGAGGATTAGTGTTCTGATCAATGATATCTTTGTTTTATGCTTTTCTTTCCAAATGAACATCTATCTGTGGATGTGCGTGGCCGAGTTGAATCTCTCTTTTCCTGTCATTCCTGCTCTACTTTTTTGGATTCTTGTTTTGCTTCCGTTCTCGGGCAGATGCTGGTGTACATCCTCCTGTTTATGCCTTGTTGTCCTCAGAAGTGCAGATGATAGTCTGACAGACTTGTTGTCTGGCTGCGAGTCCTACCTGATCTTCGCGCTGATAAAACCTGATCTTGCTCTTTTTGTTTGATGGCAAAACTCCCTGACCTCTGCTCTCTGCATGTCAACCTCACACCGCCTGTTTGTGCATTCACAGCTAGGATGCCTGGTCTTCTTCAGATCCCGGCGAAGGATAGAAAGATGGGAGGAGACACTGGTGGTCGAGGTGATGTTGACGCCCAGCGTGAAACGTGTTGCTCTCCGGCTGAATCAAAGCTTTTTTGGTTCCGTTGCTCAGTGTTGCCTTTTCCTCGTGCTTTGACAGAGCAAAAGCATTTATTTCACACAGATAAAACTGACTTTCAAAAAGCCAGGAGACGTCAGCTGCAGGAGCTGTTGCAAATCTGCTTCATTTCCAAAAGCGTGGATCAGCCAGGAGAGCATCAGTTGCAGCAACAACTGCAACTGAGGGCAATCTGTTGCGTCTGCTTTGATTTGAACCGCACTCCAAATTGATGCTCTGCCCTAAATGTTCCTAATGTCGTGTTGCTGTCAGCGAGGTTTGCTGTCCTCTTCTTCTCTGACTGTCAGTCCTGTGTCGCTCCCGTGCCGATGCTCCACTGACTGTCTGCCTCTGAGACGGGAAAGGACAGAGAGAGAGAGAGAGAGAGAGAGAGCGAGGTATGATAAAGGAGAGCAACAGAGAGAGAGAGAGAGAGAGAGAGAGAGAGAGAGAGAGAGAGGCTGTACTGTTTAACAGCTTGTGTCTGACTGGATTCATTCACTGGCGAGCTGCATGGAGAGCGGGGGGAAAGGGAGGGGAAAGGAGAGAGAGAGAGGGAGAGAGTGGAGGGGGAAACAGAGGGGATGGAGAGCAGACTGTTGTTGGCAGCCCAACCAATCAAAATGTGCATGAGGGAATATGGGCGTGGCTTGGGGACAGTGGAGGCAAAGCAGGGCAGGACAGGTTTACAAAGTCTCTCTCTCTCTCTCTCTCTCTCTCTCTCTCTCACATTGTCTCTCTCGCTCTCTTATTGTGTCTCTTGATATTGGCGGTCACCAACCTTTTCCACGCAAAAATCATCAGAAACACATGAATCAAAGCCCAAAGAGGGGTTCAAATGCTGAACGATGCCTTTCTCTATATTTCTTTAAAACAGAACATTTAACCACAGCTTTGACTCTGGTTACATTTTGTCACGGTGAAACTAAAACACAATACAAAAATGAAAGAAGAAGCACTACTGAAACATCCATTCATTCCACACCTCTAAAGACCTCCTTAACTCCGTCACAGCAGGCAAAAAGACTGTCTTTACCAGCTCTAAGCTAACAGTGGAACCAGAAATCTCATAGTAAATCCTGGGGCGCTGGATCAATCATTAAAGATTCAGTCCATAAGTTCACAAACAGCAGGAGATCGGTGTGACAGTTGCCTGTGGATGTTACACTTCACAAGGGAAATGGGATATATGTGGAGATTTAGGATTAAGTGTTGTCTTACCTTTTAATAGGACAGTTCACCCTAAAATCAAAAATACTTATGTTTCCTCTTACCTGTAGTGCTATTTGTCAAACTAGATTGTTTAGGTGTGAGTTGCCCAGTGTTGGAGATATCGGCCATTGAGATGTCAGCCTTCTCTCTAATGTAATGGAACTTGATGGATCTCGGCTTGTGGTGCTCAAAGTGCCCAAAAAATACATTTGAAAAACCCAACAGCAATGTCTCTTTCCGGAAACCATGAACCAGTTACTCAAGATATTCCACAGACCTGGTTGTAAGCAGTTTCATGAAGGAACTATTTTCTTTCTACCAAACTACACCCGCCAACCTTATCACCATCAGTAATGTCTGTACAGATGTTTGCACGAATCCATCCAGTGGATGTTGAGATATTTCAGTCACAGGGTTTGACCGACTGACAGTCTGACATTGCTAACAACGGTTTGAAACACGTTGTTTACGCAGTTTGGTTATGTTGAGGCACAGAACTACTTGGTTAGGACTAGGCAACAGAACTCCTTAGTTAAGTTTAGAAAAAGATTGTGGTTTGGGTAAAAATCTGTACATTTGCTATGCTACTTCACTTCTGGTTATGCACATGACACAGTTCTGGTTGTTCTGTAAACGGGACACAAACCCCGGTCTCCTGGGTGAATGCCCTGTGTTTGTCCGACCCATCCACCACCCCTACCGCCTGACACGGAATTTGGCACTCTTAAACTTCCTGCTTTGCTCCCGTCATAATTACTACAGCCACTACAGACATTTGCGCTGCCTATAGCAATAAAACATACTGTAGATATGGGTCATAATTGCTGCTCATACAAGTGACTTATTAAGTCTTTTTTTGGGGAACAACAGTCTCGACCTTGCCATCCACAGAGCCATGGCGCTATCGTGGCCAAAAATGCTCTAAGTGTGGTGGTGATGGCGCGGTGGATATGACACATGCCTTTGGTGTGGAAGAGCTGAGTTCAATTCCCACTGCGATACATCAATCAATGTGTCCCTGAGCAAGACACTTAACCCCTAGTTGCTCCAGAGGTGTGCATCCTCTGACATATGTAGCAACTGTAAGTTGCTTTGGATAAAAGCGTCAGCTAAATGTAAAGTGTACCAGGATTTACTTTGCACTGAAACCAGCAAAACCAAAGCCAGTGTTTGCATGATGACAAGTTCAAGTTGCTTCAGAAACAATTGACTGATTCTACAATATTTTGCTTTAAATGAAAAGGAGAATCTGTCTGGCACGCTGAAATATCCAAGAGCTCAAGTGTATATTAGTGCAATGCTTCGACCTTAGTTTTATCAGGATGATCTGCTTGCTCTGTCACTGTTTTGTTACGGGGCAGCAGTCTCTCCCAGTTCCTAGTGTGTTTTCCCCTGTCCCCTGTGTGCCTGTCTGTATTGCCCTGTCTGTGCATGTAGGTCAGGGGGCGGGGTCACCCAATCGGCGGTGGCTCTACCACTCATGCAGCGCAGCTGCTGCCAATCATCTACTCACCTCAACAGTACGAAAGCCCAGGTTGAACCCACCATCTTCACCAGATCATTCTGTCTACCTGTGCGCTGGCCAGAACATTCCAGTCTAAGTCAAGTTTCCACTCTGTTTGCTGTTAGTTTCCATGTTTGATTGTCTGTCTGCTCTTCTGCTCAGACCCTACTCCTCTTCGCCTCCGAACTTCTGTGCTATACACCTCACGACAGTGGCCTGCACTACTAGTGTTTGCTCCTCTGTTCTGTCCCTACCACCACCACCAAATTATTGTTATATAAGTTTTTTCAAAAATAAAAATGTCTTAACAAGAATCCAACATATTGTTAGCAAATATTTGTAAAAACTCCCACTGATGATAGGCTTACTAGCCTATACTGTAGGTAAGGTAGTGACTAAGGCAGCCATCCACAGATAGTTAATCCTGAGGATTCACTGTGCCACATCTTTACATTTACTTTATAAATACTATTTAAGTAGGTTGTACATTTGTATTCGCCACTTGAATATACGTTTGTACATTCTTTCCTTTGTATTAATATATCTTTATTTTTGAATAGTTGTTATTGTATTCTATCCTATTTATTATTTCTTGTCTATTCCGTATGTATGCAGTGTGTCTTATATTTTGCTGCTGTAGCACTGAAATTTCCCAACTTGGGATAAGATTAAGTCAATCTAATCTAATGTTTAACATTAAAACATGATTTATAAATTCATGCCAACAATTATTATTTTAATAGCTTAGTATTCTGTGCAAAAAAGGTACGTACAGAGGCTTTAGGCTTTATTGTAGGCCCAGTTTAATATGCAACTTAATTGTAGGCAATATATGAAGTAGGGGGTCCCTGAGCCATCTCACTTTCAGTGAGTGGAGACCCATGCCTTAAAACTCATCACTGCCTGCCTGCTCTTTGGATCAGTATCAGCCTTGAAGCCATCCAGCTTCAGCCCTGCTACTCTCTGCTCCACATTCAACCATGAGAACTGACTTTTTGCATTAAAGACACCTTAAAACTTGCCTCTCTGAAGCTCGTGTTTACTCTGTGTTTTGGGTCAGAAAGCTGCTCAGAAAATTGCAACCTAACATATATATATATATATATATATATATATATATATAAGCCTCTGCTTGCTAAACTTTACAACAATTCTGCTTTGTCAGTCGGTTTTGTATTTATTTTTTGCATTAAGCTATGACGCACAATACATCGTCGCAGAAGTGTCCTGCGTCAACATGTACCACTGTGGTCTCCCTCCACTGCCAACGTCCGTTCACTTTTTGTCCGTTCAGCAAATACAAGCCAGAGAAACCGAGTTTGTCAAAGTCAGAAATATCAGCATGCAAACTAATCCTGTAATTGGTGATAAACAACCTTATCAACCCTGTGCACACACATATCATAATCTCTTTTGCTCCGGGACGGTAAAACATTTTACCCACTTGCCTGTTTTATATTAGGGCTGAATGATTTGGGGAAAAAAAATCTAATTGCGATTTTTCTGCCAGATATTGCAATTACGATTCCATATGTGATTTAAAAAAAAAGTTAAGCTAAAGTTCGATATTCACTGTGTAACAGATAAAACGTGTCATGGAGCATAGTAACATGAGACACCATCAAAACTGCACTGTATTCTTATGCAGGGATGAGAACATGGATATGAATTGCCAGCAGTAAGTGTTTTCCTTTTAACAAGCATGGGACATTGAACAGTCAAACAGAACATTTATCACAAAAGCTATAGTTATAATCATAAAAAAAAACAATTCCATTAAAAAATATCAGTACTTTCCTGTAAACTGAAATGTCCGAAAGGCCTCAGTTCAATTGCAGCATCTACATATTGCGCCTTCTACCATCATGTTAAAGGAATAACAAATAAATGATGAATCCACTAAAAAATATGACATTTCTGTAAACAGTCTGTGATATGTAACATTGTTTCAGCATTTATCTTCTCTTCATCAACTCTTCATCTTAATAAACAGTAGGCCTGAATATAATAATAAAAACAGGAATAAAAAAAATTAAACCCAAATGTTACGCCAAACATTCAACTAACTATTCACCTTCGTTTAATCGCGCTCTTCACGATAAGCTGATCGCATTCTTTCAAATTGTGACGATTAATTGTTCAGCCCTGTTTTATATGGTGGTTTTCTTATTTGAGGTCCTTGTTCATGTTTGGGTGTCGGACGAGGGATGGAAAGGAGACTGAGTACCCAGGGCCCTCATGTCAGGAGGGCCCAAAAAGATGCTAGAATGAATAGCTGTGGATGCGAGGAGGGGCCCCTAGAGAATGCCCTTCTCCAGGACTCAGTATTTTGTGCTATGCCCCTGCATGTTTGTGTAACTTTCAGTCAGCAACCTGCCGATGTTTCATAAAAGGCTCTTTACACTGTGATGCTCCTGTCCTTGTGTGCTCTGCTGAGTGAACTGTGGCCAGTGAAGTGCACTGGTATCCTGTTGACAGCGCCCGGCCGCTCGCTGTGAGCATGCTGTCCAAGCATGCCTTATCACAGGAGCATTGACCTTTTACCACAAGTACCTGGCTCAGTCTCTCTCTCTCTCTCTCTCTCTCTCTCTCTCTGCCTTTTTCGTGTCACAGCCTGTCTCTCTGCCTCCCGCCTTTTCCTTCCATCTACTCCTCTGTCAGAATATCTGTCTTCTGTTTTGCATTTCATCAGAAGTCTTTCTTTACTTACTTTACTTAATTGTCTACCTGGCAGTCCTTCTACACTCCGCGAGTTTGATTTGTCGATTTTTGTCGATTGGACAGATGGTCTAGCTAGCTGTCTGGATTTACCCTGCAGAGATCTGAGGAGCAGTTAACCATAGCCCTCATAAATCCACCGGAGTTTGAATTCCCAACACAAAGAAAGCAGAAGGTAACAGACATCCGAAAACGGACATCCGAAAACAGTAACATCCGGCGGAATTTCCATCAGAACGAGAGCAATCCTGGAAGTGGAACGTCATGGATATAGACTAATCTCTTTGTTATCAATGGCATGGACTAAAATGTCTCTGGCAACAATTGAATAGACCTACAACCAATCGGAGCAACGAAACGTGTGTCGTAGCGCTGAGCAACACATGCAAGTTGGGGCACTGCTTGGTCCGTTTTAAAGCAGGAAAATAAATGTCTGCCTGGTAACAAACTTTCTCAAATTACAGCTAAACAGTAAATTAAACTGTAATGTACGTAGCTGCCAAAGCTGATTTGTCTGGTCAGACTAGGTGCCCCAGACCTTTGCATTAATTCATTGAATAGTCTCAGAGAACAAGACGTCATGACCCAATCGGGCGCTCAATGGTGCTTTTTGCCTCCAACGGCGCCTTCCAGGCAGCTAACCCTAACCCTAAACATAACCATTGCCGCGCTGCCTGGGAGGAGACGTTGGGGGCACAAAACACCAAAGACCCAATCAGGCAGCAAAAGGTTGGTGTCAGTATTCGGTGTTGCCAAACGTCTCCGTTTGCGGCCGTTGAGACTGAGATTCCAAACCAAAACAGGTCAAAAGTGTTTTCAAATGTCTCCGGTTTAGGGGCTCGGAAACGCCAGAGCAGTGTGAATGTGAGATGTAAACGTAGCAAAAGATATTTGTTTTTAAACCAAAACGTAGCAATGTAAATGTAGCCTGAGACACACAAGAATATATACATTTTCTAACAATTGCTCCATTCACTTCAATGGCGTGAGAGTAGATAGATAAGAAAGAGGCTCCACAGGAAAGTATTAGTTCAAGGTAGTTTTACACAGATAAATCTTCAGGAAAGGAAACCAACATGATACCAACAGTGTTTGGCAAGTTACTTTTAAAAAGTAATTAGTTACTAGTTACTTCTTCCAAAAAGTAACTAAATTAGTTACTCAGTTACAAATTATAAAAGTAACTAGTTCCTTCAGAAAGTAACTATTGCGTGACTTTCAAGTAAATTTTTAAATGCTCAAATGTGACCCCACCTCCACCTACCCCTCTTTAAGGAACTTAAAATGCATGTGCATGTTCAATTATTTATGATAAATCTGAATATTATAATGAAATGTACACTTAATACAATACATTATTAACAGAAACAATGTACACAAATCTATTTTATTTTAATGTTGCTGTGGGACAAAGTGAGACTAGCCTCCAATCAAATGCCATGTATGTAGATATTATGTTTATATAGTGGATCGATACAAATAACACAATAAATGTTTTGGAACTTTTGATATTTATTGCCCCTCAACAGGCCACAACTGGGCAAAATTATGATTGTTAAGCACTATACCAAAAATAAATAACAAATATATACACGTTTGTCTGTCTCTCGTTGACGGACTCGCTTGTGTTGTTCGTTGTGTGTCCGACTATGCATGCTTTCGAACACCCGCCCAACTCTACCTCTGATTGGCTTACCATGAAATTTTACTCAACCTCAGCCAATCGTCAGCATTTATACGCTTGTCTCGTGCACTGCCCACTAACCAAGGTAACAGTAAAAAAGAGATCTAGTTGGTCTGATGAAAAAAAACAGCTTCAATTATAGTAACGTGCCACATTTTTTGGCAATAACGGCGTTACTAAGGTGGGAAGAGTAATCAATTGGATTACTCGTTACTGAAAAAAGTAACGCCGTTAGTAACGTCGTTATTTAGAGACTTTGTTCAGAGTTTTTACAGAATGAAATGTAACTGATTCACAACATGTCTTGTTGTCGAATGATCAAACATTCACCAGGGAAAAGTGCACTGCTAATGTCTCATGTTTGCTGGCTGCTCAGCTGCATCACATCAAACAGTATGTAAACTCACCTGCTGATGTCACTTTGGTCCGTTTAGACGCTGCGTTGGTCTTTCTGTACTTCTATTCTGATAACGTGCTGTCTGCACATGGCTTGGAAGCTAACAGTGTGAGTTTGTTTCCTGGTCTCGCCTTCTCCTGCCAGAGCTTAGTCTGCAGGCCGAGAGCTGAATGAGCAGTTCTGATATTTCTGATATTTCTTTTTAATGATAAATCATTTATTAACAATACATATATTTTGGGGGAAATAATGCCATCTCTGTGTCGCAATTTACTGCATTTATTAATTTATTTTAAAGTTACAGTGCGCAACTTATTTTATAATAATGAACATCCGTTACATTCAAGCCATTGCTAAA